>NC_041410.2:53986461-54286461 GCF_900747795.2 Erpetoichthys calabaricus | reverse complement strand
TCCAAATGGCAAGGTTCACATGAGATGAGTCATTGGCTGTATGAGCGTTTAGGAAGACTCAGTTATAAATCCGTGCTTTTTTTCCTCCTGTTGCGCGCTCAATAACAAAACAAAACAAAACAAACAAACAAAAAAAAATCATCTTGACGAAGCAGCCACGTATTCGTCGCCATATCCAATGATCGGATACATTCAAATTGTATCTTCTTTATTTTATAATGAAAATATGCAACATAAAATGTTTCTGTTACGATGTGATGAGATAATGTTGGGCTGTTCTCATGCAGGGTAGCGGGAACATGCGGAGTCCGGTCCTGTAACTTCCGCCAGGTCAGAATCACGTGTCGACGGGGCTCGGTACCATGCTGTTCGGGGTGTCGGGTAGCTGGGAGGAGAGGGATGTCACATCACTGCCAGATGAATTGCCTAGGGAACCAGATTCCGAAAATGACACCTGCGGGTAGACATTTACATGTGGGTTAAAATAATTTTATACCGTAATAGATAATAATAATAATAATAATAATAATAATAAACTAACAATGTTAAAAATAATTGTGTAACTCGCTAGAAGAACTAGCAGAAATGCAGCGCTTACACAGACAACATTTTGCTCAGTTTAAGTTTTTGTTATCAGGCGTGTCACCCTTTTGTTCATTTCATACAGAAGACACCCTACTCCTCAGGTACATGTCATATAGCCGAGAGGGATGGCTTTATTATAAAAAATAGAACCTAATGCTATATTTATCTTAAGGCAAAAATAATTACATGACCTCGTATAAATTGTACAGACCATCCAGCGTAACTCTTATATTTTACAAAAAATACTATATGTAGAGAACTACGAATGAAAATACAATTGACGCATTATTAAGGAACAAAAACAAATAAATTATAAGCTGACACAAGTTCTTTGCTTCATTAACTTTGTGTGTAAGCCAACATCTTCCGTTCAGTTTATTTTCCTTCTGCTACATAAGGACCTGAGAGGGTTCAGGGATTAAAAATTCAAATTATTGTCTACCTGCAGAGATATTTGTAAATGGGTGTTCGAATTCATTACATATGCTTGTCATTTCGTAAGGGCACTAAATAAAGATTAATTGGACTAAATATCTAATATGTTGAAACCACGTCAAGGCATTATAGAAACTCTAAAATTAAAATCAGGCGCATCACTAATCGCGCATTCTAAGAGATTAAAAAAGATTCTCTAACACCTATAATTAGAATAGACCTATCACAACAAAAACAAAATGTCGTTATTTCAATAAAACAATGTTTATTTTTTTGAAATAGTAGTTAAATAATACAGTTTTTAATGAGTACGTTCTCCACAACTCTCATTTTCCTTTCTTAACGGGCGCCAAAACTCTTTACTTCTGTCAGCAGTAAGCCATACAGGAGTCTAAAACGTATAGAATCTGCAGCGGATAAACTGTATATTTAAAAGGCCCTTTAGGTGGTCTCGCTGTAATGATGGTTTATAAGCATGCCGCAGTATTCATCCATTCTTCGATTAAGAATGTCTCAGATGTTGGGGGGAAACCTACGTAGACACAAAGAAAACCTGCAGACTTCACACAGGCTGTGACCAGGCATGGACTAGAACTTTACTGCTTGGAAGGATTGGGCAGCCGTGCAAACCACAGTGCCGCAACTGGACCGCGACATCTCTTAGAAAATATTGCAGTCCTGAGTTACGCATTTGCTTCACTTTTAAAATTACATGAAACAAATCGACGTTCTTAGTAATTAGGGAAATAAAAATACATTCGAATATAAACTACGTAATCAGGTGAAAGCGTGTTTCAAAAGAAAAAACAGCTTTCTGATTTGACACGCCTTACAAATCACAGTTTACAAGTCCGCACCTTCAGTCCTGATGCGTCCGGCTTCACTGACCCCTGCAAACAGTTGAAGTTTACTTTGTGTTGACAGATAGTCTGGGCCAAAGAGGCTTCGGCATTTTTTTAAATGTCAAGTGAAGAAACAATAGGTTAAGCCCGACGGCAATGAGGTTTAGGGGGTTGGACGAGGAAGTCGCTCACTTTTTTATGAACTTAACCTCTCGCAGAGTTTCTGTGAAAGGAAATTCCGATTTTGTTTCATTGCTGCCTGCTGGAGCACACCGCCTCGCGTAATAAAGAGGGCTCCTTTCACGGATACTTCTTAGTGAATACTTTGGTGTCGAAGTTAATAACACTGCTGCCGGAGAGGATACGATCATAAATGTTCTGTATAATTTTGTCGAACTCACTGCATTCGAAATATTCAATAAGTAATCGATCACAAAAATGTAAAAAGAGTTAAAAAAAAGGTTAGGCCTGGACACTGATGGACAAACCAGTTTTCTGGCCTGAGCGTCAAATCAAAGCGGGATTTCTCCGCTCTTTCACCTACCAGTTGTTGGAAGGCAGGCTGTTCCAAGTCGCTCTGAAGGGCAAATTCACTCAAGGCTTTCCAGGGTGGCTGATACGTTTGAACCTCCACAGTGTTTCCTTGAACTGCGTTTTCGTGCCGTATTGGACTGCCGGCTACAAGAGGCGTCCCCGTGAGTCCTTGTAAGTTCTGTGGAGAGAGATATTACATCTGAAGGCTTGAAGGACCAGATAAGGAGTCCAAACGACTGCCATCACACGTTTTATTAAGCCCGCGTTAAAAAATAATACTCATAAACAGTTCATTAATAAATTAAGGCAATCCAACATGTGTATCCATTCTTCAGAATATACCTATTACTGACATTTACAATTATAAAATACCACATAATATTTACTCGGTCAGTCAGATTTATATCTGTGTCGTACAATTAACCCAACACGTGGGTACCTTAAAAAACAACAACTACTTGGGTAAATTCTAATTTCCAAATAACATCATCTATAAACATTTTCAAGCAGCTTTCTACTAAACATATTCCAAATTAATATTATTCTTCTATTATCTTTTACATTATTTAAAATTAATTGACCAATTTTCTAAAATATAATCGGAACACATCATCACTTCAGTATAGCAGATTTTAAAAGTAGTTGCCAATAAAACTTTATTCAAAATAAACTCAAGTAGGTGAGGGTGAGGTGGTACTTTGAGGCGTCCTCATGGCCATTTCATCAGTGTTAATCCTTTAGTTGTTTCCTCCTCTTGCTTGTTTGGTTTTTAAAGCGTCATTGATCTTTAGGTAAACGACTTCCATACCTTTGAACAATCTGAAATAGCCCTTGCTATCTTACAAACCTTAAACCAACAGTTATATATTGCCCTTTTATCAACAAGAGGAAGTTAATTAATTATTACTCATTTATGTGGAAAAATAAAAATTTAATTTAAAAGGCAACAATATAAAAACAGATTCAGCGTTCAATTAACACAATATAATGTACATGTATACCATATGTGGTTTAAAAGATGCATGGACTTACTCTTTGACTGGTCATTTAAAAATCAGCCAAAAACACAATTGCAAAGGATTAAAGGAGGACACAGCCAATTGATACTCTGAAGCATCATTATGGTGATTTCATCAATCATGTTACTTTCATAGTTGAGTAGTCAATTTATTGTGATATGTATATAAACAGTTGGTCACACTAAACAAATGAAATCTTACTCTGCATGCCCTACCGGCCACCAATATACACAAATTAAACACAAGATAATACAGTTAATATGCTAATAGTCAATAGTTAAGAGAAAAAAATCTACAATATAGCAGTGCAATGTAAGCATATAAAGTGGAAATATTATGTGTATTAGAAACAAATGATACAAAAAAATGTAACAAAGATAACATAATTCAAAAGGTGAACAGCACAGGTAAATTACTGGCTGAGCCAGCAAAGCCAGATATTGTATGGGCAAGACGAAATGTACGATAATCATTAACAAGTGTAATTGCCTGCTGATAAAAACTGTTCCATGATGTTTAGTCCTTGATTTCACACTCCTATAGCGTCTGCCTGATGGTAACAGGGTGGATAGACTGTGTTGGGAGTGGGTGCTATCCTTTATAATGCTGTGAGCCCACCTGACGACTCTAGTATGACAGAGGTCCTCCACAAATGGAAGAACTTGTTCCTGAAATGGTTTGGACAGTCCTGACTACCAGCTGTAGGGTTTGTCGGTCCTTTGCAGATGAGTTATCGAACCAGACTGGTGTGGCATTGGTAAGAATGCTCCCAAGACAGGAACCAACGACAGCATATCAAAGGCCATGTGTTAATCACACGCTCACAGCCATTAGTACAAGGCCAGTTTCCAGTTACCAATTAACAGAACGAATGCCTTATGTGAGGTAGGAGAAAACCAGACCAACCAGTAGAACATGTATAGTTCACATGGGTCTGCTGGGTCGACAAATAAAGACAGGACCCAGGACCTGTGAGGCAGCAATACTAACCAGTGCCACCCCATACATATATCTAATGAATTGTACCCACAATGTTCCATAGACTTCTAGTCTTTCTACTAAGAGGCAAATCACAATGTTATAAGAGGCATTTTATAATTTTAACAGCATTTCTTTCCAATCTGTTGATTTAGATCTTGTTAAGTCATCTCTGGTTCAAAATGCTTCCAGCTAAGCCCACTACCCTCCAGCACTCAAACTCCTCCTCTTGCCCCCCGTCAGTCTTGTGCCGTTTTCACCCAATTCCGGTTCAGGCGGCGTGGCCTGTGGTATTAACAGGAAACCACACGCTTGAGGCTTCAGCACTTTTTGTCTCCTATCCACCCTGAGGTCCTGGGGAAAGTAATTCGCTTGTAAAATGTGCTTTATATGTATTTGTCAAATTGTTTTGGCTGGTGTTTACAATAAAATTCACAAATTGAAAGCAACATACAATCAGGTATTAGTACTTCAAGGCTTCAGGCCATCTCAGCTTAAATAAGGGCAGTTACAATTCCCCCAAGCAGGAGTAGAGGAGGGCACCGTCTGTGCTTATCAGCTTACCGTCTTGTCGCTGTGCTGCTGCTGCTGGAGCTGCTTCATCAGTATCGACCTCTTCTTGTCTTTGCATCGCTTGTTTTGGAACCAAACTCTGATAACCCGCGGGCTTAGGCCAGTCATTTCTACCAGCTGCTCCTTCATGAGGGCATCGGGCCTGGGGTTGGCATTGTAACAGGTCCGCAGTGTGTGCAGTTGTTTCTCGTTTAGCACCGTCCGCACCCGTGTCGTCTTCTCTGACTGCTTGTGTATGTGGGTTCGAAGAGAGGGCTGCCGCGCCGACACCGGGTCTGCTGAGGACAAAGTCATTTCGTTAATACCAATACACCGGCACACACGGATTATGTTAATTCAGGTTAAGCGACAGTGGCACTCAAGAATTAAACACGGAGTGAAAAAAGTCTATCCATTAAAATATTTAACGGGATTATAATCAAAATGATGATGTGGAAAACGATCAGAGATCGTGCACGTTTAATTAAAAAATATCACGTTTATACATCATAAAATAATGTGGTCAGTTTTGCCCTTTATATTTAAAAAAAACAATCGAGTTTAATCTAGAAATCTATCTAAACGTGATACATTTCAACGACAAAATATAAACCAGGAAACAGAAGGATTAAAACCACGTTCATTATTATAGCGAGAGTCAACTTGTCTGAAAAACTGTATTCTCGAGTTTGGGATATGATTTCCCTGCAAAACTCCTGCACAGTGTGCCAATGCTAAAACCAATCGGAGCAAACCTATCGGGATGAACATACAAGGTTTTTAGAATTACAAGTGGCATTTATTGAGTTAAGTAACTCGTCTTTCAAGAACTACGGGCAAAGTGAAAACAAAAGAAGATTTGAGGAAAGTTCGCATGTTCTATTTAAAATATGAACTCATGGTAATACGAATCAATCCGCACTATAAACTGGAGACTGCTGTGGCAAGCTTCAAATGCGTGCTGATAAAGTATATAACGTGATGATGAATGAAAAATGAATGAATGAACACACACACACACAAAAACACACACACAGAGTAGGAAGATAAAAGGGGGCGGGGCTTCACGGGGAATAGACTGGTGGTCAAGGGCTTTGACCTGCCATTGTTTTGGTTCTGTTGTATCCAATCCAGGTTTTGTAACCAGGTACGTGTACATGTCAACAATATGTTTAAGCAGATTTTTAACGCGGTCATTTTACAAAACAACTCGCAGATGTGAAAAAGCTCTCTTCAACGTTCAGCAACTTTCAGTAAGCAGTAAGCTCAAATAGCAGTCTGGTTAAACTGAATTTATTTGCACTTTAGATTGTATTTTACCTCTTTTAAATTATAAGTTAATGGAGTTAATTGGGAAAGTAAAAGAAAACACATCAGTTAAGGACTTGAGCAGTAGTTATGCAGTATTTTAAAGTATCATAAAATTAAACTGAACTATAGAGTACAGTTAATAGTAAGCATACTCGTACTCATATATTACGTATATCATCAGAGGCCGTGAACTAATACATCGGCCATAAATTACAAACGTGTTTACCTGACACACCCCAAATGCCGAGACAAGAAAACACTAAATTCATAACAACACCACATAGCCTGAAATGTTCAGCGTAAATTGGTCGTAAATAAACTCAAGCTATCGACACTTTGGTAACACTTTTGTTCTGAAATAAAAGTAACATTTTCCTTACAAGTCTTAACTGCTCATGAGACATTGTAATGAAACAGAGGCACAAGTAAACAAAAGGTTAAATTAATTTCTAAGATTGTAAAGTATCTATCTATCTATCTATCTATTTGTATAATAGTGACGTTTAAATATTTTAATTAACACTAAATTCTTATTCGAGAGTTTCGGCGTTATTTACTGTAATGTAATACATCAATCTATTTATTTTCATTCCGTGTATCCATGTAAAAGATTATGTACAATATTCTGTTATAAGAAATAATAGTAATAATTAGTACTGCTAAAAATTACAAATCCTAAGGAAAATTGTTAAATAATATTTTTGAGACATCTTTATATATATTTGTTTATTTTACATTTAGTGCAGTGAATATCATACAGCAGTGCACAGGCAGTGCATACATCGAGTTAAATAAAGTGAGTAATATGTGATATATGTCAGGTTAGCATTCCCAACTATTATATTTATTTAATAGAAATGCGTTTTTAGTCAATTATCAATCCGCTAATATAACATATATATATATATATATATATATATATATATATATATATATATATATATATATATATATATATATATATATATATATATATGTAGTTTCGTATTTAAGATGTTTTGTAAGTAAAATAATGTTAATACATTAAAATGCAGTTGTTCAATCAGGACAGTAAAGCCGTACAGTGTACGATGAAACTCACGAAAGATAAAGCGTTACAGTATTGTGTTTATTGTAATATTGTTAATCAATTATCGAAATCGCTGAATCTACTTTAAATCTGCTGGTAATTGTAATATTATTATTGTTATTTATTAACTGGTAGATGCCTTTATCCAAAGCGACTTATAAAATTTGCAGTGCCATTGGTTACATTTCTTTTGTTTTTACAATATGCTCCAATAGGTGAAATCAATTCAATAGCCATATTAACAATCATTGTTAGCACAATGCAATTCATATACAGTATTTGTAAACACATTTCAAAATAAATAGGCACTATGCATTGGTCAATGAATAATCAAACACTAGTTTCGTCCCATAGTGGACGATATTAGTTTAGTTATATCATAACAAACACATTAATAAGTAAAACGTTTTCTAGTTTTACTAAAAAACAAAACAGTAAAAGAAAATAAATGTAACAATTACTACTATTATTATTCTTGTGACTATAAATTATCACTATGGTGGATAATCATCATCATCATCATCAGAACCATAACAATAATAACTGCATGGCTTACCTGCCATGTGAAGAGACCTGTTGGAATGGACATGTCCCGGACTCAGGGGACTTCCTGTGGAGCTTCTCTCCATGAGGAGACTGTGATCCGTTCGGCACAGAAGCTCGTCATCCCGGAGGGAGAACTCGTCTCCCGGCAGCAGCTGTCTGTTGCACACCGCACACCTGAAGCACTCGATATGGTACACATTGTCTCGGGCTCGCATCACCAAATCGCTGCTGCTAAAACCAACATTACACTTTGCACATTTGATGCCGAATAACCTACAAAGGAATACGCAAGAATAAAACATTTTATAGTAACATGTAAATGACTTAAAAATATACGTTTAAGAAAATAAAGTTATAAATTGTATCCTACGTTAAAAACGCCAATTTACACATACCAAGATTTCTGGGTTGACGTTTACCAAAATCGTTCTTTTGATAATAACACAAAATTCTGGGATTCAATACAAAAAAGCCCTCCCTGAAGGATACACATTCTTAGAGTAAGCTATCATTTTTATCATATAAATTAAGAAGCGACAATTAAATTATTTGTCAAAAACAAATAAAATATCAATTCCGTCATTAATCGTCTGTATTACTTCATATTCCAAACATTTAAATACCGGCTTAAAATAATTTGGCTGTAGGCTGTGCGCATAGATCTAGGCCCAACATATACCATTCAATAAGATTCTATTCTAAAACAATCTTTTATTCTTCATCATACATCATATCATTGAAAATAAACGATGGCATTACAATTACTTTAAAATATATGGGCAAATGCCATTTCAGTGCATGTACATCTTTTGTCTACTTTAGTAAAATGCACTTTACGTAAAGTAA
This sequence comes from Erpetoichthys calabaricus, assembly GCF_900747795.2. Taxonomy (NCBI): domain Eukaryota; kingdom Metazoa; phylum Chordata; class Cladistia; order Polypteriformes; family Polypteridae; genus Erpetoichthys; species Erpetoichthys calabaricus. The sequence goes on along the minus strand of NC_041410.2, from coordinate 54,277,744 downwards.
GCACGTATACAATATGTTATGCATTATTAAATTAGGGAATGCCAGACTTTAAAAGAAACTGAGGGACTGCTGCGGTATTTTCTGGTTTTTTACATTGCACCTTTACATGCACAACTTAAACCAATATAAATATGTTACCTATGTACAATTTAAATTATTAAAAAAATACACACACACTTATCAAACCTTCCAGGTCAAACTTGGACTTTTGAAATTGATTCTGCAAACTAAAACAATTATTTCTTCCTAAAGAAAGACTTCTAGTCTAATCATCATCTGTCAAAATTGTGGACCTTTATCTAAGTTTTAACTTCTACTTTAATATGGCCATCTCTGGAATTTTAGTCTGCGTTCAGAAGGTGTTGTACTAGCGCTGTACAGAATATCTCACCTGACATAATCTCTTTTGCAGTACGTTTTGCCGTCGCGGACGAAGCAAGTGCAGTTCTCGTCCAGATACTGACTGCACTCGGCGCACTTTAGACAGGCGGCGTGCCACTCCAAGTCCGGGGATACTCTCAGGATGTACTGGTCATGGATCTGACTTCCACAGCCTACACACATGGCGAATCCGGACTTCTCTATCAAGAGCAGCAGGTACAGTGTAACTGATGTAATTCATTTGTATTTGCCCATTTCAGCAATGAACACCCCCTTCATATGCTGTGACACAGAAATGTAAAACAGATTGGTGGATCCCCCACCTATTCAAGCATACGTTTAATATCCGTATAAATAAGAACAGTATCAATTGAGCTTTACACGTCTGGAATACCAGTAAAACAATGAAAACATGAATCGCCTACTTAAAAAAAACAAAAAAAACTTCAGTTTGGAAATAGGCGTTTATACATGCATTAATTTACACTCGTATTTCATTATCAAATAACGATTACACAGTATGCTCGTCTTAAAACATGCGATTGTTGAGAAGGAGAACTCTGAATAGTGGTTAACTCGCTGGTTGCTCTTTGCATATGTCTCATCTCGTAATGTAAATCACCGATTTAAAGCGCCCGAGCAACACACTAAGCACGCAATTAGTGTTTTAACAATAAATACAACAGACGGCAACTTACTTTTTGAATGATCCCCCATATCACCCAAGAAAGAAGAGCTGAAAATAATATCCACCATACAGGAAAGATAATGGCGTAGGCAAATATATATAAAAAAGAAGATCAGAAAAGCGGGCTATCCAGTCCCTGTGCTGCCTCACAACTTCTATCTTAAGACGGGAGTAAAGGGGAGACTACAAGGTCCCACACGCTGCGTGACGTCACACGCAAACTGGGAGCCGACGCGTCACCAGGGGGCAAAACAGTCTTGAGAAGAGATTGGCGAAATGAGGACAATGGATTCAATGCACACCGTCCAAAAGTTTCCAGTTTTTAGCTATTGGTCTGAAGGTGATAATACGACTAGCAATGAACATACAGCTGGTTGACTATAACAGCTTAATTATTAATTACTTAAATAAATAGTTTAAATAGATAATTTATAAGGCTTCTTAGTAATATGTGTCGAAAACTACCGACGTTGATTTATTGTATTGTACGCAGGATAAAACCGTGGACTATTGATTTAGACGGACATTACAAAATTATATTCTGTTTTTATATTAAGCTTCTAACAATTAATGCTTGTAATCAAATAATTATAATGCAGAAGTGACTTCTAACCAGAATGTAAAAGTCACATTGATCAATTACTAAAAAAATTTTTTAAAAAATCAGGGTTTTAGAATTAAGACAACTCAATTTTATTTATGCAATTAAGTTATAGTTCAGATAATGGTGAGACTAAAAAAGCAGGTAGGCCCATCTTCACTGCATAATTTACCGTTTGTGTCTTAGGTACACTACGAGAATTTGCTCGTGATATTCCTCTCTTAATGTAATTTATGAATATCTATTTACGGATATGCTTACGGCAGATATTTGAATGGGACCTTACTAGAATGATGTCAAAAGAATACAATTTTTTTTAATATAAATAATCAGGTTGTAGCTGTCAAGGCATATCACATAACATTTTATAACAAACGTACTATAAAAATAAACGTTTAAGGATTTTTTTTTTTTCATTTTTGGAAGTGGCGTATCTATTCATGAAACTATTAAGCCGGAAGAAAATTTACTTTATTAACGTTCATATATTCTGTACACTGGCGGTTTCTATATATATCGTTTTATAACTTGCAAAGTTAGTATATCATTAATTATTCAAAAGATCTATCTATCTACCGTATGAATCTATTTGGAAGATGTCTGATTCGTGTGGTGACCGTTTCAGGCTATTTAACTATCTTATTATTTAACTGTTACTTTTAAACACAGCAGAAGATAAGAGAAGAAACCTTACTGAACACAAATGCCCTCCATACATTTTACTCATACATTAGGCAAATGTTGTCATAAAGCAAAGAGAGTAAACCTGAGTTCTATTCTTAACTCAGAGTACTGGCTTTTTAAATTAATCAGTAATAAGAAAAATCTTCTGTTGAGTTATTTTTGTCACAACGAGTGCGAATAACTTGCACTACAAATGTTTGAAAAATCAAATTAACCGCAATGTATATAGCTTTCTGCATATTATTAGTCAATTATTTAATTATATTATAATGGTTTGATTAAGAATCGTGTGATCATTTAAGCCTACATAAAAAAACACAAAACTAGGCGGAACATGTTACTGCAAAAAAAAGTTTAACATCCAATAATCTTAAATTTGATAGAAATATATATGCTGCTGTAGATTTGGGCGTCCTGTTGCCAATTGTAAACGTGGCATTTAAACGTATGATAAAAAAATGAGAAAATTAATAAGTGGCTATTCTAAAAATTTCATTCATATTTCATATACGGTTTCTATTTATATAAAAATACAAATTCTCAGCTATTCACAACGTATTAATATTCACAATCACGTAACCTATTATTCTTAAATTACTGCAAGGTCGTGGGGTACCGAAGCCCACCTTGGCCACAGTGGGCGCAGAGCAGGAAATAACCTTATAAAGGGCACCAGCCCATCGATGGGCCAAATCAAGTACGCACTCACCAGCACCCAGTTTAGAGTCACCAATTAACCTAACCAGCAAAGTAAATTAAAACAAATCTATCTAAATCCTAGTCGTTCCACTCTAGCGGTAGCGATTTACTTGGCAGCTGTTGGCCAAGAAAAGACTGACCTCTATTGGCAAGTCAGAAAAATGCATAGCTCCCATTAAACGCCCTGAAAGAAACAGAAACAAATGATTTAATACGTTAGCCGTCAATCCATTCACCCGCTTTCCCCAGCTGTTTCCGTTTTCTAAACTCGTACTAATAACACTATTGGACCGTTTGCAATGTCACAGATCTCCATGCGGCTTGTGGTCAAAAGTTTAAATCGCCAACAGCCCGCAAGGATACATTTATTTCGATATCTATGCATACGTCTATGATATACAGAATATTGTATAAGGATATTAAATAAAAAAAAATAAAGTTATATAGACAGGCTTAATAACGGGGCAAATGCGCAACATAACATTTGGTGAATCATGTGAAAAGTGACACCATTAAACAGAAATATAGTTGGTTCAATCATGTAGGAAGAAAAGATATCCAAGCGCAAATATAAAATAAATAATAAGTATATATGCGGGCCTGCAATAAAGACTGTCCATTAAAAAACTAAACAGAAAAAAAACATTACAAGTTAATTTGCATAATGGCCGCCTCCAAAGACTGAATTTCTATTGCAGTCAATTAAATTATGTGTTTAGCACGGTTTACCACCAAATTGAATTCTGCGTAATACATTAGAAGGAATAGCGAATGAAATAGACAGCGTCCGAGATAAATATGACATCGTGCATGAAAAGTCCTGTTTTGTTGTCTTGATACTGTAAATGCTGAAGCGCTAACCTCATTCTGAACCCACACGCAAACCAAAAGCAGTGCAGTTCTGAATCTTGACCCTGTCTCGAACCTCACCTCTGACTTTGACCTTCACCCCGCACACAAATAATTTAAAGGTACAATCAGAATTAGTGGTAATTTGGATTTTTAAGACGCTGTGCTGGTCACTTTTGATACATAAAGTAATTGAAGACAGGGAAGGAGAAGCATTTAAGATTAAAGGGTAGCCAATAACTGTTATTTGTTTCATGGATATCTGGAATGTTGCCCTTTATAACAAATAACAGCCGAGCAAAGCTTTAAAAAGTTGATTGAATTGCTTGCCATCCTTATAAATCTTCGTCGTCACGTCCTCGGTTGTGTGTGTGTGCGTGCGCGGAGATATCCGATTGAGAACAAATACCGTGAAACGCAAAAAACGCATTGGACATCGTGTCGTAAATACAACGCACCGCAAACAATGAATGCAAAGGGCAGAAATAAATGCACATCCCAAGGAACAAAAGTAGAGCGATTTAAAATATTCAGTGAACTGCAGTTAACAAATAAAACAAACCCTAGTATAGCTCAAAAGAGAGCCTGCGAGTCGTTTCGGTCGCCACGACTCTCAGCAAGACGACCATTTGAGAATAACTTTATTTGCTATCAACTTAAACAATAACAAGCACTCATTTCGGTTTAAACTTGATGCACCGCTGATCCAAATGAATCAAATGCATCATTTATCAAGCACAAAAAACATCACCCCATTTCTCGCATTTTCAGTGACCCCGATTCGCCGAATTCTAAACCACCTTCTTCAGAAGTTTTTTTTACTTATCCCCTGAATAGATTGGGGTGGTTGCTTTAAAACTGATAAATCTGACTTCGTGGTATTCAAAGAAATTAGCAAAACTATTAATATTGAGGACTGCAATTCAGAGCGTCGAGTCTTCTCTTTGTCCACAAGTTTCATCCACAAATGACCGATACATTAAGTTTGTGTGCGTGCCCTGTACTCCGGTATTATCTTATGCCTGTTGCTATAGGTTCCTTCCAGCTTATTATTATCATTATTGAAAAACGAATGGTATTATGTATTTGATCTACTATATGACAAAACATTTCTAAGCCTTTCATCTGTTGGTTTGGTGTTATTACGCAGGATTCTAATTTACTGGAACTGATTTTCTTGGGTTATATGTCCAATTAATTAATCAGTATTGCAAAATATCAATCATGAATATTTCAATATTAGTTGGTAAAGCAGCCTTGGTTTGAAACTGTACCTTCCATAATGAATGTTCTGCAGTTTTGTGTCCATATTTCAGCTATGGAAGTTATGACATGTCATTTTTTTAGCAGTGGGGCCACCCCTGTAATACTGTGGTTTCCAATACAATTCCTTAAAGATCATATTGTCAATGCCGGAAGAAGTCCACACAAATAACTTATATTAGCATTATAAAATAATCTCACTTATATATGTATGACTATATAGTAAGGTGCATGGATTTGATGGTGCTCAGTTTAATTTCTTGTCTTAGGAGCTACTCTTCTTACAATCATCTATTTGGTCTTCAGTGGGTCTATCATACTACAAAGCATTATATTAATTATTTTCTGTTATCTTCTAAGAAAAATCCAAAACTGAATACAATTTCCAAACAGTTTACTGGAAACCACCATTCTACTGTATTTGCACAAAAATTGTCATTGAAAGACTCTTTTTCATTTAGCAGGGTGCTGACTGAAGGTGAGGAGTTCTTTCATTTATCAATCTGTGTGAGTGTGTCTTGTCCCGACTCCCCAGGAGGCAGATGAGAGATAAATAAGAGGTAATTCTGTGAGTCCATATAATATACTAAAACAGAAACAAATTCCTTTCTTCACACAGAGAACCATAAATGTAATAAGTCACCAAGAAAGGTGGCAGATGCAAGCATTTTAGGGACAACAAAACATGGCTCAAGGTTATTTTTGGTGAAATTAGGTGAATAGGATTGGGAAGCTCGATTGGGGTGAATGGTTTGTTCTCCTCAAAATAAGCTGATTAGTTTAAAATAAATAGCAGTCAGTAGAAATCAACCTACACTCTTAAAAATGAAGATGTCCTTCAAAGCAATGTCATAGTGTAACAATTTTGGCTACCAGAAGAACTCTCCACATGAAGAATCTAGCAAGAACATTTATTTAATCTGTAGCATGTTTCATAAATAGTCTTGAAGAACGGATTTGTAAAATGCCAATGGGTTCCTGATTTTAAAATGACTCCTGCTGCATACAATAACACAGGGTAAGCTCAGGTTTTCCTGACCAGCTAGTATCCTGTTAGGTAGCCTACTATACATTAAAGATTTATGTTTTGTCTACATATTGGGAAAATTTTCAAAATCTAAAGAACCAATTTCATATGTGAAGAACCATTCCCTGAATGAAATGGTTCTTTGTCAAGCAATGGTTCTATAAGGAACCACACTGCCCAGCAAACTGCCATTAAAGAACCATTATTTTGAACATTGTACCTTTACATGTCCATTTTCTGTCTGTCTCTTTCTTAGTGTTTCGTTGAACAAGACTAACCACATACCCACCTCCCAGTAAGATGTTCATCTCAAAAAAATCATGAATGAAATGGTGAATGAAACTTTAGACAGACCATGTTACCTTTGCTGGTGGATTATATATATTCTAGATTGGTTTATTTAAAAGGGCACATAGCCAAAATTTCAATGGTCAAGACTTCCTTAATTATATACTAGGGGCTACACCCCCTGCTAGCTTTGCACACCCACCCCTGGGTTTGGTTTACCAGATATACAATTTAAAGAGATTGTTATCTTCATGAGAATTGTTACATATGCATTATTTTCACTTTTACTTTAAAACTTTTGTAAAAACAATATTTGGAATTATTGAATTTTGATTCCGTGTTTGGACTTACATCATGACAACGCACCATATAATTGCCTGTGAGTGAATATCGTTTCTTTCTCTCTAATAAATAAAATGACTTTTTTGAATGTTTGTCCATGCTCTTTCTTCTTCGCTTTGTCATTGATGTGTCATCGAGAACATATACAATTATTGTCCTGATAAAATTTATAAGAGCAGAGAGCACAGGAAGTGTGTCTGACAAAAACATTCACACGACTGAGGTTAGATGACCATGGTCTTGTTTGAAAATAGTTGTAAGTAGGGTGTGACTTGAAAGAATCTCATGTTAAAAGTCTCCGTCTCATGGGCCTTCATACCGCAACAACATTTTTGGAATCTTTTAATTCTCATTGGCAACATGAATTAGACGAACTGCAAGTGTCCGACTTAAAGTTTAAATCCAAACAATATATTCTATCTCTTTTCATTGTTCCGTTATTTCACCGAGTAATAATTTCTGTTTGTTTGCGCTAATACAATCTTTCCTATCCTTTTTTTGTGACTTTGGAATTTTTGTATTTCCCCATTATCTCTAACCTGCTGCGCATGTGTACCACACCAACATTTTTAAATTCTTTACGACGTTCTACTTTGTTATCTACTCTTTGTCCTTTATTTCCGGCCCTGGTTAAGTCTCTTTCTTGCGGGGCGTATAACGCTGCTTGCGCTGTGAAGGAGGTGGCGGTGGTGTTTGGGTGGTGGTTTATGGGCTGGTGCTGAACACACACTAAGGCGAAACGGTCGGATCATCTGCTGGCTTGCTGCTGCTGGTGAGCTGCATTCTCTGCTTGTCGTGCTGAGTGTTGATCATTTAAAAGCCTATACAGCAGCTGTCCTTTTGTCTCACTGCCTTGTCTCACGTGACATCAAAGTGTCTTCCGAGAAGATCATGTCTCATCTTCCTCATCTCTCTCCCAAGTTTTTTTTTTTTATAATAGAGAGATGTATGTACAGTAAAAGGGTCCATCTAGAAAATTTGTTGAGTTTAGTCTCATTTAAACAAAGATCTCATCTATCCATTTGTCTAACTCCCAATGCCTCTTTTTAGAAAAGCAAGGCCTATCCCAATAGTAACATGTGTAAGGTATTTACGAGACCAGGGTGAGTGTGTTACAAGACACCCTCATTTACACAGTCACACCAACACGGAGCCTGTAACATCCCAACTCAATGTGGCAACATGTATGGATTCAACGGGGAAAGCAGAACACACAAGAACAGGGAGAATATGCAATATGTTAAATCCACATTAAAGTTGAACTAGTGAGGAATTAAAATGTTTATATTACTGTGAGGCAGCATAACTTCCTGTTGCGCTGGTCTGCTACCTACATGGAAATTCCACATTTCTAAAATCTACTTTGTGTCTAGAAGATCTATGCAGAAAGGTCTTCATGTGTAGAGGGGGAAATTTGGCTTTTTACGGAAGCTCAATAAATACATATACACACAAATATAGTCTGAACACAGACCAGAATGACTGAAAAGAAAGACAACAAAAAAGAAAGAAACTTCTGACTAGGCAGTCACATTGGGGCATTATGTTGATGCATTGCTGTTGCTATTATAAAGGAGTCGATGTACCATTTTGTGACACACTTCTGCTGAATAGTTTGTTGGCTGAAAGTACTCAGTGAAGTGTGTCCAGAGAGAGGATATGCAGAATTGTTCATAATGGCACTCAGTTTTGTTTTAATTCTCTCCTTTGTTACTATCTTCAGGTAGTCCAGAGTGTGTCCCATAACTGAGCCAGCTCTTTTAATTAGCTTATTAATTTGGTGGGCCTTTCTTGAATTGAAGTTACCAGCCCAGCACACCAGTGTAGAAAATTGTAGTGGCCATCACAGAGTTGTAGAAGACGTGAAGAATGTAATTTTCCACATCATCTCTTTAGGATTTCTTATATAGATCCTCTATGTGCTGAGACCAGTCCAACCTGTCATTAATGTTGGCCCCCAAGTACTTGTAGGAGTGGACCAGCTCCACATCCACCCCTTGAATAGTGACCAAACATAGAGGCTCTTTGGTGTGGTGAAAGTCAATAATCGGCCCCTTGGTAATACTGATGTTAAGTTGCAGATAATTCTTTTTGCACCAAGAAACAAACTTCTCCACCTGATCCTCTCCTCAGTCTCATCCCCTTTACCAGTACACCCCATAAGTGCAGAATCATCTGAGAGTTTCTGCAAGTGACATGACCTGCTGTTATATTCACAGTCTGAGGTGTACAGTGAAGCAATTATGTTTCTCATCCCTCAGTAAGAAAATTAGAAAATTTGTTCACTGAAACAAACATATATAGATACTGTAGATGTACCACCTAAAGTTCTGGACTTAAACTATTTTCATCTTTTGAATCTAATCCTTGCTGGAAAATGAGCTTATTTATTTAGAGCACCTGTCTCATCTTGGTCAGGTTAATAAGAAAGCAGATACTATTTAAAAAAAAGTAGGCAAAGCACAATCAGTTAATATACTTTCATTAAATTCTGTAAGCTAAAATTTTACTCTTGCATGAATGAGGCAGCTGGTTTAGTTCTCACCCCAGGATTAATGAAAGTCACCCAAACTTTCTATGATTCTTCTGCACAGATGCAAATAGGGTTTAGAGATTCTCAGACCTGCTACAGAAGGACTCAAGTGGCTGATATACTGCATTCTAACCAGAGTGTCTTAGCAGACAATCATTTTAATTAAACAAACAGTAACATGTTTGTCTGTGGTCTTTCAACAAAGCAATAAATTAGTCTTGTATATCTGGCCTCATCTCCATTTTGCAACTCACCTCATGTAACTTGTAATTAGTTTTTCCTGAATAAGGTGAGTGTGGAAACAGACTGTGTTGGTTAAACAGGACTTCAGGCAGACCCAGGAAATCGGTTCTGTTTATTACCATCAAAAGCATTTTGTGAAGGTTAAATAATAGTACGAGTGAGAGATATATTACAATCTCACTAATATTAGGGTTACTCCAAAATACAAACTCTTTCTAAATCTGATAGAAAGTTAAAAGAGACTTTGGGTTACTCTGACTGTAGACACTAAAAGGAACAACAAGCTGCTCATTTAAGCAGCATCGTTCATAATGGCACTCAGTTTTGTTTTAATACTCTCCTTTGTTACTTAAAAATTCTAAGCAGCAAAAAATACACAAACATTAGTTTACATTTTTCATTTTAAATCTGTTTCATTTGAAACTATTTCTCTCCAAAACAAAGATGTGCCACACCAAGAGCAAACAGTGAAATAAATATCAAAAGAGGAAGAGCTGGAAACAGGGAAAATGGTTTCAATTAATTTTGTATGATTTTTGATATTCTACAACTTTTATTTAAAAATAAGTATTCAAAAGAATGGAACTTTTAAGGTCACTTCTTAGAAAAATGGAAATCAGATAGAGCCCTTTGTTATGAAATTTAATTTTTGCTTTTCTACAAGTTTGTAACAAAAGAGATAGATTTGTCTAAAATCAGTTAGTTTGTACATGAATAGGCGGAAACAGATATAATGCTGGAAATGATGAAATCATGTTCACGAATACCTAAAACATGTCAATCCTTTAAAACTCCAAGTGGAAATTTTGACCCAGTTGCAGTATTCACTCCTATACTACTGTATGTATGGAAAATGTTAAAAGCAAACTTGGAGGATGATGTTACATTAATGGAAGACTTTAATTCACAAAATATAAATTGGAAAAAGCAAACAAACATCCAGTCATTGGACAAGTAATTACCTGAATAATTTCTTTTTTTAATACAGTATGACAAAATAGAAACAAAGGAGAAGCCTCTATACACATAATGTTTTTCAATAATCAAGACAAAGTTCAGAGTATTGAGGCTGTAGATCCTGTCACTATAATGTAGTGAATTTTGAACAGTTTTGGCAGATGTGAAAAAGCCTGAAAAACTAAACTGACATAAGTGGAGACAATGGAGAGACAATGGGTATTAAAAAAAAAAAAAAAAAAAAAATACACCACTTAAAAAAATATTTAGTCTAAATTTGTATTTTTCTTAAATTTCCCTTTATGAGTTACCAAAATGTTAGGAATTACTGAGAATTACAAAGAATATTAAGGAAATACTAAACAACTTGGTAACAAAATTTAATTTTGAAATTTTATTTTAACATTTTAAATAAACTCATGTCATCCAATTGCTAACCATAACCACATCATTATTAAATTCTGTTGCCACGTAACCAATTACACCAAGATAAATAACATATTTCATAATGTAGCCTTCTGCTGTCACAACAAGAAAAACCTTCATGTGGTGTGGGTTCTCATCTCTGCCAGAATGGACTCCCATTCTGTGCCTGGCTAGGAGGACCAGATGGCAAATAGACACGGAAAGAGGCAGGAGGCTACCTGTCTATGCAATGATCTCGGCATTTACATAGAGAAACATTACCTGGCAAGGAGGCCAGCCTCAAGGAATGGCAAGGAAGATTATTCAAGCTACATGCTTCCACAAACTGCTAGGTGGCAGCAACCTGGAAGGCAGGCACACCAATGGACACCCACAGGGCATGCTGGGAGTTGCAGTGCTGTAGTGCAGCCCTATTGGGTTCCCTGGGTTCGACCAGAGGATGCTGCTAGGAGCTGCGCTCCATTGATTTTGAGACTACCGAATGACTCAAAAGTACTTCCATCCATCTATGCCCTGGCTCTTAAAGTACTCCTGGGTCCAAGATAAAAGGAAACTCCCTGCCACACCTGTGCGATTTGGAGTCGGGAGGAAAAAGGACAAAGCTTACCTGGAGGTGTGCAGGAAAGAGAGAAATAAGAGAGGATTGTGTGTATTGGAGAGCCATTGTGAAGGCATTGTTGATAATAAATAATTTATTTGAACCTGGGACTAATGTTTGTGTGGTGGTGTCTGTGGACTGGGAGGATGTAGTGCCCCCCCTACTGGTCACAATGATTACCAGATTATGCAAGACAAACGGGCCCAAAACACTCTTCATAACAACACAAATCCTTGTCACTTCAGTCATTGCATTGTCCAGTCTTTATCTTTCACTGGCATTAGATAAAAAGATGGAGATTGCTAAACCTCTGCCATATGTTTACAAAAAGAGTGGTCCCTTAATGCAAAGTAACTAACATTATGCTAATCCCCCCCAAAAAAACAGCTAAAAACTAGTCCAATATTCTAGAACAGGAGTTCTCAGACTCAGTCCTGGGGACCCACTGTGGCTGCAGGTTTTTGTTTCAACCAGATTCATAATCAGTGACAAAACCTGATAACACTGATCTCATTTAATTAGCTGGTTCTCTTATTCTACATTCAAAAAAGCAGAGCAGCATGATTTTAACATTTACTAGGGGGCTTTGCCCCCTGCTCGCTTCGCTTGCCAAACCACCTGCTTGCGCTATGTGCCAGCAACTTCACGTATCTGCCGCTCACGTATGTGGATTTCACTTTCACCAAACAACAAAACATTTAATTCTCGCGGATAGGCCTCTTCATTGAGAAGAAACACCACTTTTCCCTGATGGCAACACAAATTAGATGATCTACAAGTCTCCGACTTAAAGTTTAAAGCCAAACAATATCTGCATACTTCTGTCATATCACCTATGTCCATATATTCGATCTCTTTACTCTTTTACCTTTTCGTAAATATCGCACTGAATTATGATTCCGTGTTTGGAATTACATCGTGACAACGCAACGTATAACTGCCTGTGAGTGAATATCGTTTCTTTCTCTCTACACGAACTGTGTCTGACAATAGCATTCACACAAATGAAAAATGATTGAACCGTGTGCATGGTTGTAAATGTTTTAGATGTGGGCAGGACTTTTCCAAATGTCTTTGCATAAAGTCTTGTCGTACGGGGCTTGAAATTTTCTCTCGCGGGATTTCACTTTCACCAAACAACAAATCTTTTAATTCTTGCGGATACACCTCTTCATTGGGAAGAAACACTACTTTACAAACAACACTGAATAAAGGCTACAACTACTTTAGCGTCAGACCCACTTATTAGTAAATAATGGATTAATTAAACAATTAGAACACCTGGAAAAGTAGAATGAAAATCAAGATGAAAATACTGTTAAAAAGAAAAAAAAAACACATTATTCCCATATAACTGCTTTTTATATATATATATATATATTATCAAACTTAGTTTTCTAATTTCTATATTGTTCCCAAAACACAGAACTTGTGAAATAACAGTTCACTTAATTAGCCCAGGAGTCCAATTAGAAACAGAAGCTGGTTGGAACAAAAACCTGCAGCCAAAGTGGAACCCCAGGACCGAATTTGGGAAGCACTGTTCTAGAAAATATCCACAAAAATAGCACTCTGTCCAATTCTTTTTGCCTCCATTTTAAAATGTAAAAAAAAAAAAAATCAGTTTTTTGACAAAATTGCCATGTGGCATACTAACACAGGTGAAGATTTTATGCCGATATTATTTTTTTATTTTTATAAACATAAATGAACCTAGTTATTATTATATCCCAAAAAATACATATTTCCAAACATACAAATTATGTCAACTGCACTAGAAACAGTTATATAAAGCCTGCAAATAAGATTGTTTTCAGCTGAATCAATTTACAGTAGCTGCATAATGACCAATATTTACAAAAATCGATTTTTTAAGCCAAAATACACAATAATTTTCACTGTGATGTCAACTTAAGGTAAGTGGGTAATGACAATAGACACTAGATATTGTTTGTGTGATTGGTACTGTTAATCAAAGCAATAAAATCCATTCATATTGTTCCTATGTAAGTCATACTTCTTAATGCAACATCCAAAAAAATTATTTGTACTTGAATGGGTGCATAAAACCTTAAAACCTACTTAATTTGTGTAAAGTTAGCTGAGTAATACCTGAAGAATCTTTTTTTTGAGTACATAGTTAAGGAAGAAGTACAGTGATCAGATTGATCCTTAACCACTGGAATAAGTCACAAGTGGGGTCATATGAGGGACAGCATTGGGGTCACAGTTTTTTCACTTCAGTTCAGTTCAATTCATTGTCATAATACCTCACAGTATCATGAAATGTATTGATGTATGACCGTACCCTGGGTAACTGGGTTTAGAAAACGGATGGAAACGAATAACTAAAGTGTTAGTTGAATATGCAGATGACATCTCGATAAAATTCAAATTTGGTAATTAGTGACAAACAAAATTTAATGTAAAAAGTATACATAATTACATATCAGATTTCCTTGAGCTTGAAAATAATGTGTATGTGAATAACCATAAAGTGTCTAAATATGACAAAAAAAATGTTAACAGGTTGATCCTTTGTACAACATCCATGCTGTGTGCAGTAAAAAGGCATGAGAGGTTAACGCTGAAACTAATACACTCATGAGGCTACATCTCAAGTTCAGAAAAGAAAAACTAAATTTATTTTGAGAGTCCATCCATCCATCCATTGTCTCCCGCTTATCCGAGGTCGGGTCGCGGGGGCAGCAGCTTGAGCAGAGATGCCCAGACTTCCCTCTCCCCGGCCACTTCTTCTAGCTCTTCCGGGAGAATCCCAAGGCGTTCCCAGGCCAGTCGAGAGACATAGTCCCTCCAGCGTGTCCTGGGTCTTCCCCGGGGCCTCCTCCCGGTTGGACGTGCCCGGAACACCTCACCAGGGAGGTGTCCAGGAGGCATCCTGATCAGATGCCCGAGCCACCTCATCTGACTCCTCTCGATGCGGAGGAGCAGCGGCTCTACTCTGAGCCCCTCCCGGATGACTGAGCTTCTCACCCTATCTTTAAGGGAAAGCCCAGACACCCTGCGGAGGAAACTCATTTCAGCCGCTTGTATTCGCGATCTCGTTCTTTCGGTCACTACCCATAGCTCATGACCATAGGTGAGGGTAGGAACATAGATCGACTGGTAAATTGAGAGCTTCGCCTTGCGGCTCAGCTCCTTTTTCACCACGACAGACCGATGCAATGCCCGCATTACTGCGGATGCCGCACCGATCCGCCTGTCGATCTCACGCTCCATTCTTCCCTCACTCGTGAACAAGACCCCGAGATACTTGAACTCCTCCACTTGGGGCAGGATCTCGCTACCAACACTGAGAGGGCACTCCACCCTTTTCCGGCTGAGGACCATGGTCTCGGATTTGGAGGTGCTGATTCTCATCCCAGCCGCTTCACACTCGGCTGCGAACCGATCCAGAGAGAGCTGAAGATCACGGCCTGATGAAGCAAACAGGACAACATCATCTGCAAAAAGCAGTGACCCAATCCTGAGCCCACCAAACTGGACCCTCTCAACACCCTGGCTGCGCCTAGAAATTCTGTCCATAAAAGATATGAACAGAATCGGTGACAAAGGGCAGCCCTGGCGGAGTCCAACTCTCACTGGAAACGGGTTCGACTTACTGCTGGCAATGCGGACCAAGCTCTGGCACCGATCGTACAGGGACTGAACAGCCCTTATCAGGGGGGCCGGTACCCCATACTCTCGGAGTACCCCCCACAGGATTCCCCGAGGGACACGGTCGAATGCCTTTTCTAAGTCCACAAAACACATGTAGACTGGTTGGGCAAACTCCCATGCACCCTCCAGGACCCTGCTAAGGGTATAGAGCTGGTCCACTGTTCCGCGACCAGGACGAAAACCACACTGTTCCTCCTGAATCCGAGGCTCGACTATCCGACGGACCCTCCTCTCCAGGACCCCTGAATAGACTTTTCCAGGGAGGCTGAGGAGTGTGATCCCTCTGTAGTTGGAACACACCCTCCGATCCCCCTTCTTAAAGAGGGGGACCACCACCCCGGTCTGCCAATCCAGAGGCACTGTCCCTGATGTCCATGCGATGTTGCAGAGGCGTGTCAGCCAAGACAGTCCTACAACATCCAGAGCCTTGAGGAACTCCGGGCGTATCTCATCCACCCCCGGGGCCCTACCACCAAGGAGTTTTTTGACCACCTCGGTGACCTCAGTCCCAGAGATGGGGAGCCCACCTCTGAGTCCCCAGGCTCTGCTTCCTCATTGGAAGGCATGTTAATGGGATTGAGGAGGTCTTCGAAGTATTCCCCCCACTGACCCACAACGTCCCGAGTCGAGGTCAGCAGCGCACCATCCCCACCATATACAGTGTTGACACTGCACTGCTTCCCCTTCCTGAGACGCCGGATGGTGGACCAGAATCTCCTCGAAGCCGTCCGAAAGTCATTCTCCATGGCCTCCCCAAACTCCTCCCACGCCCGAGTTTTTGCCTCAGCAACCACCAAAGCCGCATTCCGCTTGGCCTGCCGGTACCTATCAGCTGCCTCCGGGGTCCCACAGGACAAAAGGGTCCTGTAGGACTCCTTCTTCAGCTTGACGGCATCCTTCACCGCCGGTGTCCACCAGCGGGTTCGGGGATTGCCGCCACGACAGGCACCGACCACCTTACGGCCACAGCTCCGGTCAGCTGCCTCAACAATAGAGGCACGGAACATGGCCCATTCGGACTCAATGTCCCCCACCTCCCTCGGGATGTGGTCGAAGTTCTGCCGGAGGTGGGAGTTGAAGCTACTTCTGACAGGGGGCTCTGCCAGACGTTCCCAGCAGACCCTCACAACACGTTTGGGCCTACCACGCCTGACCGGCATCCTCCCCCACCATCGAAGCCAACTCACCACCAGGTGGTGATCAGTTGACAGCTCCGCCCCTCTCTTCACCCGAGTGTCCAAGACATGTGGCCGCAAGTCCGACGACACGACCACAAAGTCGATCATCGAACTGAGGCCTAGGGTGTCCTGGTGCCAAGTGCACATATGAACACCCCTATGCTTGAACATGGTGTTCGTTATGGACAATCCGTGACGAGCACAGAAGTCCAATAACAAAACACCACTCGGGTTCAGATCAGGGGGGCCATTCCTCCCAATCACGCCCTTCCAGGTCTCACTGTCATTGCCCACGTGAGCATTGAAGTCTCCCAGCAGAATGAGGGAGACCCCAGAAGGTATGCCCTCTAGCACCCCCTCCAGGGACTCCAAAAAGGGTGGGTACTCCGAACTGCTGTTCGGTGCATACGCACAAACAACAGTTAGGACCCGTCCCCCCACCCGAAGGCGAAGGGAGGCTACCCTCTCGTCCACCGGGGTAAACCCCAATGTACAGGCTCCAAGTTGGGGGGCAATAAGTATACCCACACCTGCTTGGCGCCTCTCACCGGGGGCAACTCCAGAGTGGTAGAGAGTCCAGCCCCTCTCAAGGAGATTGGTTCCAGAGTCCAAGCTGTGCGTCGAGGTGAGCCCGACTATATCTAGCCGGAACCTCTCAACTTCGCGCACTAGCTCAGGCTCCTTCCCCTTCAGAGAGGTGACATTCCACGTCCCAAGAGCCAGTTTCTGTAGCCGAGGATCGGACCGCCAAGGTCCCCGCCTTCGGCCACCACCCAACTCACACTGCACCCGACCTCCTTGGCCCCTCCCATAGGTGGTGAGCCCATGGGAAGGGGGACCCACGTTGCCTCTTCGGGCTGTGCCCGGCCGAGCCCCATGGGTGCAGGCCCGGCCACCAGGCGCTCGCCATCGAGCCCCACCTCCAGGCCTGGCTCCAGAGTGGGGCCCCGGTGACCCGCGTCCGGGCAAGGGAAAACGCCGTCCAAAATGTTTTTTCTTCATAGGAGGTTTGTTTAACCGCTCTTTGTCTCATCCCTCACCTAGGACCAGTTTGCCTTGGGTGGCCCTACCAGGGGCATAAAGCCCCGGACAACAGAGCTCCTAGGATCATTGGGACACGCAAACCCCTCCACCACGATAAGGTGGCGGTTCGAGGAGGGGTTTTTGAGAGTGCCGAGTCTTATCTGGGGAATGAAGACTTCAAGATCTGAATGTTTTTATAATAAGCAAATGTTAAATTAAGTGATGACATGACATACATTTTACTCCCTTTAAAATATTTACAGGAGTAAACATCTTCACAGCAGATAAGCGAATATCGAACAAATGCACAGGGGCACTATGGAAAGTTGGTCAAAATTAAATTTCATATATCAGTAAAGACTTTTTTCGAGTACATGGAACAAGTTACCAATGAGTGAATCCAAAGCTATTTGGACTTTCATGTTTTCAATCCATTATCGTTACGCGCCACCAGGTATTATTCAGTTGTGTTTGGAGTAACGATCTGTTCTCAAGAAAGTGTTTTTAACGGAAGGTCCAGCGGAAAGGAACCAAAAAAGACAACCCTGTGTGTTCATTTCTGGACGCGAGGTATTTTAGGCCTGATAATGTAACAGAGCGACCTTATCATGCCTGATCCTAATAAACTGGACCATCTCCTTTGTCATTTACAAACTAAATTATGAGACAAATACTAATGAAACCGCTCCATTGTTATGTCTCCTACGTTGCTATGTTTCAAGTCGCTAAAAAAAAATGCCCTGGCAATGACCGCATGAGATCTCGCGTAACTATATTTTATACAAACCTGTGTTATTTTAAAATCAACTATATAATTACTATTTTCTCGACGAGGTGACTGGACAATGATTAATTTCAGGCTGCTAAAGTTTTAGTTATGAAACATTTATCGCTATTTACCATTGACACATATTACGTCCAGTCTCTGACTTTCACTTCCCTTCCAATAAAGTTTCTTTGAATCAGGATTTGTCGACATTAACCAATCATTGGAGGACCTTTATCCCGTTTCTTCTCGCGACACCTCCGAAAGTGTCTCTTGTATGCAGAGGTAGTGTGCGAATAGATAAGGCATAACGTTCAGAATGTATAAAGTATTAAGTAAGCATAATGTCCGCTGTACGGTAAGTATATATTTTTATAGCCACAAGAATGCTCAGTTTCGGTATGTTTGCGATGTTTCTCACTTGTCACGTAAATTAACCGATGACCGTGGTTATAGAGGTCAGTCACAGTTGCATATTATAGGGAGTCTCCTGCCAAAACTTATTTTGTTCGTAGGGAGCTTTCAACCTTTGCTCTTGCGCTCAAACAAAACAAGCACGTCTTCATATTCTAATGAATTTCAACATTTTTACGAAAAATACACAGCCAAAAAAAAACCAACACGAAGGCACCTTTCTTGACATCTGTGGCCGGCGATTCTTTCATACGTAGGTACGTTTCATCCATGTAATTCTCTGACCTCTCCAGGCATACAAAGCAGATCATTTAACTTTCAGTGAGGGCCCGTTTTGGAAGGATATGCAAGTCGATATGTTTCGGTTGTGTCACTTTTTAGATGTTATTTATATTAAAATGCACAAGAGTAGTTAGTTTAATGTAACTGGTCTTACTAATTTAATTTTAATCTTAATTTTAGTGTGTTTGGCTTGTAAACGACCTTTTCTGATGGCTTCACTTGTAGATGATACATTAAGTCGTTCGTTAATTGCAGTAGACCGCGAGAAACAATTTCATGATAACATGGTGTAAAGTTTTGGTTTCAGATTATATATCTCAACTAAGACATTGAGTGGGGGAATGGTGCCACTGTTCCATCAAAGAAGCGATTTTGTTAAGAGTGTGTGAAATGGATAGAATTTGGTCACGTAGCAGGATACATGCCTGCTGTATTGAAAACAGATCACAGTAGGCAAATGGCCAGGAAGACGAGTTAATTTCATGTTGAGATTTCCAAAACATATTGCACATTGTACTGTTGTAAAAATGGTTGTGTGATGCTTTGATTGGATGTGTTAAATGTACTGTGGTGTAGTCATATCGTTATACACATTATTTACATGTGTGATTCTGTGGTATGTCGGTAGCAAGATACAGACAGATTCTGTTGGTCAAGATGACCAGATGCCAGTTCACTGGCTGCTTCAGTACACAGGGGTCATTATTACTAATGTAGTGGCATGGTAAAGTTGGGAAAGCTAATACCAGAATTTCTGGATTCAATACCAATCCTAGTGAAAGTTTACTGTAATTAATACCTTGTGATACCGCAGCAAAAACAGAAATCCCATTTAAAGGCTTTTTATTAAAGTACTTCCATTATTTAAGTGAACGATATTGTGCCTTTTTCTGTAATATTATTTAAAATATTTAGATACTACCAGTAACAACCTTAAAATACTCTGGTACTGTATATCCATCAAGTAGTTACCTAACTGTCATTTAAATAAACAAGTATTAGCATTCATAAATATCAAAATACATTTCAATGCTTTAATTTTGTACACGTGGCAGAGATGGAAATCTATCTACTCTGTAACAACAAATTGTGGGTTTATAATCTTGGGAATTTCAGCATAGCGTTTTACAAAGAAGTATCTGATTTAACTGAACAACGTGCACAGTATAAATTTAGTCTCTGACATAATTGAAAAATACTGCTTAAAACCTATTTTAAATGTAAAAATTCAAACATTACAATATATATACTGTTGAATCAGTTAATTTCAGTATATTTCCATTTAAACAAACGTTTTAAAGCTGTTTGTGTAATAACATGCCTTTACACATCTGGTGTGTCAGTGAGGCATATCTGTTAGGTTTGTAATATTTGCTCTTGTGAGATTTATATTTGTGCCGGATGCCTGTGTACAATTTGAGAACTGAAAAATCACTTGGGCTGTCATTATCCGTACTCAGAATTATAACTGTTTAAGACAATATTACATTCTTCAGTGTAATATTCAAATATATGATGTATACTTTTACTTATGGGTTATATTAATTAACATTAGTTTGCCTTCAAAAGCAGCTGCCTTAGCTTGAAAAATTGATGTATTTGGTATGTTTTTAAGCTTTACTTCCTTGCCCTCTAGACTGTGATGTCAAGCAATTGTGATTTTTTTTAATTTATAGAAAGTGCTTAACTTTAGAACACAAATTCACTTGGAGATATATATCCGGTTTGTGAAAAAATAATTTTGACTTTAAAAAATACCAAATGTATCCTTCTGAGATGGTGTCATATTTAACAAAAATGTACTAATCATAAGTATATTCAAAAAAGGCTATGCAGTTTTGAGGAGAACACACAATTGCATTTGTCTGTGTTATTATATTTTATGGATGACAAAGTAGATTAAAATGGAATTGTTTCTTGTGATTCAAAAGAAAATTGTTTTAACTATAGTATCAGTTTCCATTCTCTTTGAAAATTTAACTTCATTAAAACACTTTGAAAAGCAAAAATATTGCCATTTTCTAAGCAATCAGTATAAAGTCAACGGGAATTCATTTTGTATGTCACCATCCCTTTTATTTATTGAAATCCCAATAATTCTGTAATTTAAGCAGATAAATATGTAACATTCTGCCAAATAAATGCTTCTTTTTAAGTGGTGCTTCCAAAATGCACAGCATAGCACACACAAATTAACTTTGCTGTCCTCATTTATTTGTGAAAGGTTCAGTATCAATTATGATATAATGGGGTTACAGGTTGGGGGGTGGGGGGTGGGGGCATTTCTTGAAATAAGATTATCTGTTATGTCCAGAAAAAAGAAAAAACAAGTGTATTGTTTTAAAGGTTACTTTTAACTCTATCTGAAAATGCAGTATGATAGAAATTTTAACTCTGTTTTCTAGAATGGTTGCTTTTTATCATATATGAGGAAAATGCTATTTTTTCAGGTCCATCCGCATGTAATGAGAAGATCTTGTACTGCAATTGCCCTTGTCTGTCCGCCTACATATACATGTTTGTTAAAAGTAGACTGATTTTGTTAAAATTTGTCACACTGTTGCACCTTTTTTTTCAAGAAAGTTTTTTGGGACAGTTACATTTTTGTTGAAACTTACCAAATTGAGTGTACTGTGCAAAATTTAGAATTTTCAGAACCTCCCATTGAAAAGCATTGGTAAATTTACAAACTGTGTTAAACCGTTATGAATTAGTTTACCATTTCAAATTTACTTCAAGAGAGGCTTTTCCTCTTCTACTCATCTGACAGCAAAACAGATCCTTAATAGAAGTTAGTCAAATGCCAGGAAATTGAGCGTGCATTGCTTTTGTTGATTTAACTGTAAAATATGTACTCTGTTTATGTTGCACTAAAAGCAAACTCATGGCTGCATTATCACATTATAATGAATCGATATTTCTGTGACAATTCATAAGTTATCAACAAATCTCCAGACCTGCTCTCTATCATGGTTCAAAGCAGTCAATAATTTTATGTTGAGACATCAACAGAGATTTTTATTGTCCTTTTGGGTTCTCTTTTTAAAAATGTTGTTTATATTTAAGAAATCTGACCTACGTTAAATTAAATCACAGACTCAATAAAACCAACAACTAACAATAGGGCTTCAACCAATTTGCTACCTATGTTAGCTATTTCGCCACCACACAATGGTTTAGGCCACGTTTTTATTTATGTAATATTGTAAAGTGTTAAAATGTATGTATTTAATGTACTCTACTAATGCATGTAACTAGATTTGATTATCACTGTTATTTTTGAGTAAGACACTTTATACAATTATTTTATAAACAAAATTGTGGTATTTGACTCTTTGAAGTAACTAAAAATATAAATGTTCCAACTTTTAAATGAGTTAACTAAGTCCACGAACACACCTGAGGATTTTAGTTCTCTAATTTTAATTATTTTTCCCTTTATTAAACAACTTAAAATAATTTAGTCAGTTTTGAATAAATTAAAGAGTTCTTGTTTGCTTGCTTGTTTGCTTATTGTTATGTATTTTTCTGTTCTTCCAGTCTCTCTTTCTGCAGAGACTCCAGAGTACATTGGTTGTTGCAGAACACAATAATGAAAAACTTACGCCAATAACTTTAAATGCCATAACTGCAGCTAAACGACTTGGTGGGGAAGTGTTTTGCTTGGTTGCTGGCACAAACTGCAGTAAGGTGAGTCAATGTGTTTGGCATTAAAACAATTAAAATAGACTTATGGAAAAATGTTCTTGTTTTTATATTACAAGAAACAATTGAAAAGTTGAAGGTAGGTACATTTTATATTTTTGCCCAGTTTAGGATTTATTTACAACTAGCAAAATACCCGTGCTTCGCAGCGGAGAAGTAGTGTGTTAAAGAGGTTATGTAAACATATATATATCCATATACATATATACATATATATATATACATATCTACAGATACATATATATACATATACACATCCACATATATATATATACATACAGTGGTGTGAAAAACTATTTGCCCCCTTCCTGATTTCTTATTCTTTTGCATGTTTGTCACACAAAATGTTTCTGATCATCAAACACATTTAATCATTAGTCAAATATAACACAAGTAAACACAAAATGCAGTTTGTAAATGGTGGTTTTTATTATTTAGGGAGAAAAAAAAATCCAAACCTACATGGCCCTGTGTGAAAAAGTAATTGCCCCCTGAACCTAATAACTGGTTGGGCCACCCTTAGCAGCAATAACTGCAATCAAGCGTTTGCGATAACTTGCAATGAGTCTTTTACAGCGCTCTGGAGGAATTTTGGCCCACTCATCTTTGCAAAATTGTTGTAATTCAGCTTTATTTGAGGGTTTTCTAGCATGAACCGCCTTTTTAAGGTCATGCCATAGCATCTCAATTGGATTCAGGTCAGGACTTTGACTAGGCCACTCCAAAGTCTTCATTTTGTTTTTCTTCAGCCATTCAGAGGTGGATTTGCTGGTGTGTTTTGGGTCATTGTCCTGTTGCAGCACCCAAGATCGCTTCAGCTTGAGTTGACGAACAGATGGCCGGACATTCTCCTTCAGGATTTTTTAGTAGACAGTAGAATTCATGGTTCCATCTATCACAGCAAGCCTTCCAGGTCCTGAAGCAGCAAAACAACCCCAGACCATCACACTACCACCACCATATTTTACTGTTGGTATGATGTTCTTTTTCTGAAATGCTGTGTTCCTTTTACGCCAGATGTAACGGGACATTTGCCTTCCAAAAAGTTCAACTTTTGTCTCATCAGTCCACAAGGTATTTTCCCAAAAGTCTTGGCAATCATTGAGATGTTTCTTAGCAAAATTGAGACGAGCCCTAATGTTCTTTTTGCTTGACAGTGGTTTGCGTCTTGGAAATCTGCCATGCAGGCCGTTTTTGCCCAGTCTCTTTCTTATGGTGGAGTCGTGAACACTGACCTTAAGTGAGGCAAGTGAGGCCTGCAGTTCTTTAGACGTTGTCCTGGGGTCTTTTGTGACCTCTCGGATGAGTCGTCTCTGCGCTCTTGGGGTAATTTTGGTCGGCCGGCCACTCCTGGGAAGGTTCACCACTGTTCCATGTTTTTGCCATTTGTGGATAATCGCTTTCACTGTGGTTCGCTGGAGTCCCAAAGCTTTAGAAATGGCTTTATAACCTTTACCAGACTGATAGATCTCAATTACTTCTGTTCTCATTTGTTTCTGAATTTCTTTGGATCTTGGCATGATGTCTAGCTTTTGAGGTGCTTTTGGTCTACTTCTCTGTGTCAGGCAGCTCCTATTTAAGTGATTTCTTGATTGAAACAGGTGTGGCAGTAATCAGGCCTGGGGGTGGCTACAGAAATTGAACTCAGGTGTGATACACCACAGTTAGGTTATTTTTTAACAAGGGGGCAATTACTTTTTCACACAGGGCCATGTAGGTTTGGATTTTTTTTCTCCCTAAATAATAAAAACCATCATTTAAAAACTGCATTTTGTGTTTACTTGTGTTATATTTGACTAATGGTTAAATGTGTTTGATGATCAGAAACATTTTGTGTGACAAACATGCAAAAGAATAAGAAATCAGGAAGGGGGCAAATAGTTTTTCACACCACTGTATGTATGTATATATATATATATATATATATATATATATATATATATATATACACACACACACATATCAACATATATATATATATATATATATGCACATACATATACACACATACATACATACACATATATACATATACACATACATACATAGTGCTTTGTAACACGGGCTGTGATTGTTAATGGAAGGGAGACGACAAATCACAGCTTCCCGCTTTCTAATCGGGCCTGTGATTGGTGCTGCAAGTTTAGCTTTACACCTGTTTTTAAGTCTTATTAACTGAAAGGGGCTTTCATGAAAAAAGTTAGGGCTTTGCTACAGGATACATGCTCCACAAGTTAAGAAAGTAAAAATAAAGGTATATATTTCTGTTTTATTTAAACCTTTTAAGTTTGTATGCGGCGGTATGGTGGCGCAGTGAAAGGTGCCAGTTAGGAGACCTGGGTTCGCTTCCCTGCGTGGAGTTTGAATGTTCTCCCCGTGTCTGTCTGGGTTTCCTCTGGGTACTCCGGTTTCATCCCACAGTCCAAAGACATGCAGGTTAGGTGCATTGGCGATTCTAAATTGTCCATGGTGTGTGGGTGTGTGCGCCCTGTGGTGGGCTGGCACCTTGTCTGGGGTTTGTTTCCTGCCTTGTGCCCTGTGTTGGCAGGGATTGGCTCCTGTATTTAGGATATAGCGGGTTGGATAATGGATGGATGGACATTTGTATGCATAGCCCCATTTGCCCGTTTTCGTTTTTTTTCTTTCTTCAGTAATATTTCAGTAAACCCGGAGCTTGTCAGTTCAAATCCTGGTACTGACACCACTGTGTGACCCTGAGGAAGTCACTTCACCTGCCTGTGCTGCAAAAAACAAAAGTAATGTAACAAATTGTACCTCAGATGTTGCAAGTTGCTGGAATAAAGGCATAAGTCAAATAGATAAATATGTATTATACACATAGGAACTATTCATTTATTTTCAGTTAAGTCGTCTGCAGCAAACCTTTATACATGAGGGTTTCTCCTTTTTAGATAGTGCAAACTGTTTCTTCTTCATTGAGGTTTTCTCTTGGAGAGCTTTTTTTATTTCATTGAAAATTAAAGCAGCAGCTGCCAAAATATGTAGCTTTCTTATTAATTTTTCAACATTGTGTAAAATAACTTTATAAAGTAACATAAAAGGTTTAAATACTGGTTATCCTTTTACTCTAAAATATTACTAAAGAGATACAAAAAAAGTAAAATGCATATGTTGTTTTTCTTTAAGGAGATTAAATATTACTGAAGAAAGAAAAAAAAAAAAACTAAAACAGCCAAATGGGGCTATGCATACAAACTTAAAAGGTTTAAATAAAACAGAAATATACACCTTTATTTTTACTTCCTTAACTTGTGGAGGGTGTATCCTGTAGCAAAGCCCTAATTTTTTTCGTGAAAGCCCGTTTCAGTCAATAAGTCTTAAAAAGAGGTGTAAAGATATTGACAATAAGCTACGCAAACCCACCAAGACTTGCAATCGTTTAAATCAAGGCGCGAGTCGAAAAACTCCATCCCATACTATTAGTTAACGATTAACACATTTCTATATGTATTGTAAGCATACAATACAACTGATGATATGTTGCGCTTATTTATCTGGTGTACTGACATTTTTGTGTGTTTAACGGCTGAAATCCAACGTGGTTTGTGCCCTTCAGAATGAAAACAGTTTGCATTTACCTTTTTAATAAAAGGTGAGCTTTTAAGCCTGAGAAATCACCCCGTAAATGCACACGTTTAATTGCACATGTGTTAATATGTATGCTTACACAGTATTAAAAGACACTCAACAATTAACGTCATTTACCTTCGTTCCCACGTTTGAGTCGTGCTGTACATCTCTTCCTTGTTTTCAGTTCACGTGATTACGTAGGAGGCATGATGACGCGATGCGTGATGATGCGATACATGACTCCGCCTCTTCTATTACAGTATATGGACAAAAAAGAGGTTCCAGTTATGACCATTACGCATAGAATTTTGAAATGAAACCTGCCTAACTTTTGTAAGTAAGCTGTAAGGAATGAGCCTGCCAAATTTCAGCCTTCCACCTACACGGGAAGTTGGACAATTAGTGATGAGTGAGTCAGTCAGTGAGTCAGTGAGGGCTTTGCCTTTTATTAGTATAGATTTATTTAAACATTTTATAACAGAAATTGCTTTCAACAAAAAAAAACAACAAATTGAGAAGGTTGTCCTCATTTTGCAAACTGAACATTCAACTGTATCCTTCATAGAAATACAAAAACATTTTTTTTATTGTCAAGGAGAAAAGGTGTAAAATAAACAATTTTTTTTTTTTTTTTTTTAGTAATTTGTTTTTTTACATTTGCATCTCTCGTTCTTCTTCCATTTGGCCACCATATTCTTTTCACATCACTTGCATGGACCTTTCCTTATTTCTTCTGCAGTTTTCTTTATAACTTTTTCTTTTTGTGCAGCTCTTACTATTCATCCCTATGCCTAAGACATGCCTTCAGAACAGGTGGCTTTTTTTCTTCGCTTGCAATACACACCAGCCAGCTTCTTTCCTCTACAGTAATCCCTCGCTATATCGAGCTTCGACTTTCGCGGCTTCACTCTATCGCGGATTTTATATGTAAGCATATTTAAATATATATCACGGATTTTTAATTTCTGGTACATGCTTCCTCAGTTGGTTTGCCCAGTTGATTTCATACAAGGGACGCTATTGGCAGATGGCTGAGAAGCTACCCAACCAGAGCCCTATTACGTATTAAATAAAACTCCTGAAATATATTGTGAGCACGGGGGCTGTTCGCACCCCTAGAGGATACGGCTGCTCCTCAAAAAACGCTGAGAGACTACCTTCAAATTGCTGCCATTCTTGCTGGGCTTACTTGTGACAGCTTTTTTGCGCGATATGCTTCCTGCACGGTGCTTTGCATACTTAAAAGATCAAACAGCACGTATTGATTTTTGATTGTTTACTTTTCTCTCTCTCTTACTCTGACATTCTCTGCTCCTGATGGAGGGGGTGTGAGCAGGGGGGCTGTTCGCACCCCTAGACGATACGGACGCTCATCTAAAAATGCTGAAAGATTATATTCACATTGCTCCCTTCCGGCTTTGTCAAGCGACATGCTTCCCGCATGGTGCTTCGCATACTTCAAAGCTTGAACGGCATGTATTGATTTTTGATTGTTTGTTTTTCTCTGTCTCTCTCACTCTCTCTGACATTCTCTGCTCCTGACAGAGGGGGTGTGAGTAGAGGGGCTGTTCGCATACTGGCCTAGAGGATACGGACGCTCCTTTAAAAAATGCTGAAAGACTACCTTCACTTTGTCCTCTTCCTTGCAGCTGCTTTATACGGCGGTGCTTCGCATACTTAAAAGCCAAACAGCCCTATTGATTTTTGATTGTTTGCTTTTTTCTCTCTCTCTCTGACATTCTCTGCTCCTGACGCGCACTCCTTTGAAGAGGAAGATATGTTTGCATTCTTTTAATTGTGAGACGGAACTGTCATCTCTGTCTTGTCATGGAGCACAGTTTAAACTTTTGAAAAAGAGACAAATGTTTGTTTGCAGTGTTTGAATAAAGTTCCTGTCTCTCTACAACCTCCTGTGTTTCTGTGCAAATCTGTGACCCAAGCATGACGATATAAAAATAACCATATAAATATATGGTTTCTACTTCGCGGATTTTCACCGTTCGCGGGGGGTTGTGGAACGCAACCCCCGCGTTCGAGGAGGTATTACTGTACTATAACTACTGGTCTCTGGAATGAATCACTTGTAGAGCAGCCTCTTCCTCCAACTGTGCTTTGATGGCCCTCCCTGCAGCTTCCTATTTTAAAGTCATGCCAGTCTGCAGAAGCTTTACGTGTCACTATCCTACTGGTTCAGTTTAACTTTGGCACAAGTGAGGTTTTCACTGTCCCATACACAGCCTTGTTTTTGGCATTATCACCATCCTTACTGAATGTGTGCCATTTCCCCTTGGCACCCATTTTTCATCTCCAATTTCGGTTGCTGCTTATCATCAAGAGCGGGATGATGCAGAGCTTCAGTGCCTGCCCTACCTTTGCTGTTCTCTGAGCTGCCTAATTTGCGTGACTTTTGTCAGGGTTCAGGTTTTGAGACTGTATGTAGATTTTTGGCTGGAATGTTACAATACGTTTTGACTGTACACAGGTGACCAGCTGATGAAACTGTGTTTTATAGACTGTTTATTTGAACCATTTTGGTTAAAATTTTTTTTTTACAATTTTCACGTTTGAATATTGTATTTAAACATTAATTTGAATTAAATAATGTACAGTAGTTGAAAAAAATTGCTCAGCCCTAGTTGAAGATCATTAGTCTCACCGTCTAAATAATGTTACATGAAACCATCATTTTTTTTAAAGAATTTATGTAAAAATTTGTTGAATTAAGGGGAATGCATGCTGTGTGTTCACTTCTTTGTAGTATATCTGAAAGTTGAAGTTTCAAATTGATTTTGTTTTCTGGAATTGCAGCAAGTCTGATATTGCACTACTCAAAATAGATTAAGTTCGTTCGTGATTGCAAGCAGCCTTTACACCTGATCCCTGTCTTTCACCATGTACTTGGTTAACCCCACATGTCCGCTCTGTGCATCTTAACAGGGGTGAGTCTGACCAGGTTACATAGGTTGCTTAGCAGCCAGGAGCATACCTAACCTTAGTCCTAGCTCCAGAATTACCAATGCTGTGGGAGGATTGAAATCTGTAGGTTCACAGGGTCAGTTTTGTCTCATGTACAGTAAACTCCTTATTTGTCTGTGCGTAATCAGTTGCATTATGTGGAAATATGCGTGATGGTCATAGCACCATTTTTTCATGATGTAGTCCATCAACTCTTGACTTCGTAATAGAAGTGGAAAAAGCTCTCGGGAAACCCTCAAACACTTCTTATGCCTTGAAATTTTGAAGTAATCTGATTTAGAGTTGTCTGACTTGCATTTTATTTTTGTATTCGACTCCAGTATCGGTGAAATTTCTTGATACCTATTTGTTGTTGTTCTTCTTTCGGCTGCTCCCGTTAAGGGTTGCCACAGCACAGACAAGCTAATTTAAATTCAGAAATGTCAAATCAATTTCCAGTTTTGCTTATCATGAAAACCTACTTCCTTTTGGATTAAGATTAAGAAACACTGTTTCAGAACATAATTTGTATTGACTGTATCCTGAGGTTAAACAAAACCATGTTTTTGGGAAACACTCTCTTTAACCACCACTTTCGTTTGTAATGTCTTCTGCAGAAATTTGTAAGCTTTGTTAATATTTCACATAGGTTTTTATATATGCTATACCTGTTGCTGTTCTTAAATCATCTCTTATCAGCTTTAGTAAGAGGCCATTTGGCCCATAAAAACTTGTATAGTCAGTCAGTGGTTTTTAAACTATCGCCTGTAGGAACCCTGTGGTTATAGTATTTTATTACAACCTAGTTTTGTAATCTGTGGCTTATTCCTGCTTTTAATTGACATCCATCCATCCATCCTCTTCCGCTTATCCGAGGTCGGGTCGCGGGGGCAGCAGCTTGAGCAGAGATGCCCAGACTTCCCTCTCCCCGGCCACTTCTTCTAGCTCTTCCGGGAGAATCCCAAGGTGTTCCCAGGCCAGCCGAGAGACATAGTCCCTCCAGCGTGTCCTGGGTCTTCCCCAGGGTTAGACGTGCCCGGAACACCTCACCAGGGAGGTGTCCAGGAGGCATCCTGATCAGATGCCCAAGCCACCTCATCTGACTCCTCTCGATGCGGAGGAGCAGCAGCTCTACTGTGAGCCCCTCCCGGATGACTGAGCTTCTCACCCTATCTTTAAGGGAAAGCTTTTAATTGACATTTTTCCCAATTTATCTTTATTCATTGTTTAGTCAAAAATACACCACAGTGCATTGGCTAACAATAAATGTTTTATTTTTGTCATAGTTTTTAATACAGAAGTCTGTTATTCCATTTTCCTTTTTAAATTAATTTTCTTCTCCAAATGTTTTATTTACATCTGTTAACAAAGAAACATGGAAACAGTGTGGAAACAAGAAGAATGCTTAAAAAGTGCTTCATTAGTTAGTTTATTGTCATCATATGTAGTCATTAGTTATCAATGGATTAAGTGGAAATTTTTTTTATAATACATAGAATCTTAAAAAGTAAAATCAAAAACATATACATCTGAAAGTACTATATAAGAAAAAATGTTTTGCAAATTAATGAGAAAAATGATCATCTACAATTTTACTTTTTGGTGTGGTGCAATAATGACAGTAAATGGAAGATAACAACGTGAACAACAGGAATTTGGGTTTATTTTACACCAGAAGACATTAGATGCGCTAAGGCTGATCTTACTGGTTAGATGGATCTGGCATTCAGAAGGAATTGAAAAAGGCAAATGTTCAGACTTTACAGCCATGTCATATTGTTGTACATTTTTTTTAATACCATAACATCCATAATATTAAATGTTTGTGATTTGTTCATGGAGCACATTATGCAGTCTGTAAAGTAAAAATATACTCTTCTTTATTTTGAAAAATAAAATTTTGGTCTAATGCAGTATTTCTGAATTACAATGGCTCAATGATTTTTATTAACCATTGTTGTTATAAGACAAACAGTTCTTCCCTTTAATGACTTGTTTAATTCGACATGTTTTGTGTTTACTTGGGTTGTAAACCCAGAAGTGCATGACACTGTGTGACCTGATTTGCTTTTTTTTTTTTTTTTCTTCTTTCCTCATTTTCTTCCCTTATTTTAATCTAATTGTGTGTCAGGACACCACAATTTTACCTATCAACAACGCCATGGCAAGATAAAAAGACTAATCTTGCCAATTTCTGCATTGGGTTCTGTAGGGTGCATTGCATACGGCATTTATGGTCAGCTGCAGAATTAGTGGTATTCTTAAAGGAAATTATTAAAACAAACCTTTAAAATAAACAGTACATATGATTCAAATAGTCCTGAAAATATTCATCAAAATTACTTACCATTTATCTAGTAAAAATCATTTCGAAAAGAACAAGTGTATATAACAAGAATAGTGTGTTATCTCAAGGACATATGAGCCACAATTATTAGCAGCCCTTAGAGATACTTTAACCTTCTTGGCGTTAACCCCAAGCATGATTTGATTTCAGGATTCTGTGCAATTACAGTTAAACTTGAGTCACACTCGGGCTGACGTAAAAATATTTTCATTTTTTATGCCTGAATAATGCTTGGGACAGTAACATTATGTTGTAAAACATCATGAATATTTCAATTTGTTTTGCCACTCATAAGGTAACTTATCAGTATTCATGAGTGGGGCAGAGCCTTCAACTAAAAATGTAATGGCAAAAGAAAAGCCCCAAAGGCAGTTTTAGAATGAACTGAAAGTGAACCATTGCTTGAATTAAGCTATGTGTATAATGATATGAATTGGTCATCAGATGCTGACACAGAAAGTGGAAACTAATATGTGATACAGCAGTTTAAGACCAACCTGCCATGATATGCCCGATGAATTTGCTTGCATAAAGCTTAAGCATGGTGGCACGGTAGCTACTACGTGGCAGAAATTGCAATAATTGCTATAGAGTGAAAGGACAAGCAAGATGTTAACCCCCTAAGCACTGTTCACAATGGAGCACTAGAGAGACAAAAGCAAGTGAAACAGCCAAAGTCTACAGAAGAAGTACGGCAAGTTTTCTAAGATGCATGAAACAAACTACCATCCGGTTTTCTTATAAAACTATATGATGGTGTACCTAAGAGACCTGATTCTCTTTTAAAGGCAAATATTGATTTTAATTTATTTTTTGTACTGTTTACTGCACTATAGTAATATTTAGAAATTGTTTATTTCATTGGTTTTAAAGCATCTTCACTTAATAGTTTTTTTTGTGTGCTTAATACTTTTGTGAAGTATTGTACATTCTTCACTCCTTTCGTGTACTGTGTAATCTGTTATTTTAATGCTGAGTTTTGTTTTTCTTTCTAATAGGTTGCAGAAGAAGTATGCAAAGTACAAGGTGTTCAAAAAGTACTGGTTGCTCAGCATGATGCATACAAAGGTTTTTTACCAGGTGAAGTATATTTGGAAATGTTGTGGTTATAATACACAGATATTCAGTTAATTATAGGCATTTGTTTCATATCTGTTATACCTCTAGGACACCAGTTTGTCCAAATAATGATGGAATTTGATCAGACAAGAATTTCAAGATTTAATTATATTTGTGCTTATTGGTTTTAGGGTAACGTCATTCAGTTATGAATCTAGGAAACCATTTTAGAAAATGTGTCCCAAAGTATAACGTAATATTTAAACATTTTAAATATAAAGTAAGATATTATTAAAAATTTCTTCTGAACTCATATAGCCCTCATTGTCTTTTGGCAAAAGGTTTCCTTTTCACTTAAAACATTGTATAAATTGGTGGTATTAAAAGCCACAGATCGCCCAACTACACATTTGTATCCAGCCTTTTTTAGTTTAATATTTATCATTCTTGCTATCATTACTTTACTTACTGTAAACTATACAGAGAACTGATTAACTGACATATAATTGAAAAATTTTAAATTAATATAATACACTAATATGTTTCTTATGGCAAACAAAACATTTTTCATTTAACATTATTAAAATGAATTAATCTGTCCAGTATGGACTTTGTTTAATCCACAATGGTGTAGTTTTTTTTTTTTTTTTTTTGTAAAAGTTTTTAAAATGCATAAATACAATAGTTTTAAGTTTTTTGGTGACATAGAGGATATGCATTTTAATTTTGTATTTATTTAGTTATTTGGTTAGGCATGCAAAGAGATTATGTCCTGTACTTTATTTTAGAAATATCTGTCAGTGAAATAGCTTTCCCTGATCTTAGAGTCCAGGCTCTCTAGCTGTCATCAGTTACTCCAGAGCATTTTATATATATATATATATATATATATATATATATATATATATATATATATATATATATATATATATATATATATATACATACAGTGGTGTGAAAAACTATTTGCCCCCTTCCTGATTTCTTATTCTTTTGCATGTTTGTCACACAAAATGTTTCTGATCATCAAACACATTTAACCATTAGTCAAATATAACACAAGTAAACACAAAATGCAGTTTGTAAATGGTGGTTTTTATTATTTAGGGAGAAAAAAAAAATCCAAACCTACATGGCCCTGTGTGAAAAAGTAATTGCCCCCTGAACCTAATAACTGGTTGGGCCACCCTTAGCAGCAATAACTGCAATCAAGTGTTTGCGATAACTTGCAATGAGTCTTTCACAGCACTCTGGAGGAATTTTGGCCCACTCATCTTTGCAAAATTGTTGTAATTCAGCTTTATTTGAGGGTTTTCTAGCATGAACCGCCTTTTTAAGGTCATGCCATAGCATCTCAATTGGATTCAGGTCAGGACTTTGACTAGGCCACTCCAAAGTCTTCATTTTGTTTTTCTTCAGCCATTCAGAGGTGGATTTGCTGGTGTGTTTTGGGTCATTGTCCTGTTGCAGCACTCAAGATCGCTTCAGCTTGAGTTGACGAACAGATGGCCGGACATTCTCCTTCAGGATTTTTTGGTAGACAGTAGAATTCATATCACAGCAAGCCTTCCAGGTCCTGAAGCAGCAAAACAACCCCAGACCATCACACTACCACCACCATATTTTACTGTTGGTATGATGTTCTTTTTCTGAAATGCTGTGTTCCTTTTACGCCAGATGTAACAGGACATTTGCCTTCCAAAAAGTTCAACTTTTGACTCATCAGTCCACAAGGTATTTTCCCAAAAGTCTTGGCAATCATTGAGATGTTTCTTAGCAAAATTGAGACGAGCCCTAATGTTCTTTTTGCTTAACAGTGGTTTGCGCCTTGGAAATCTGCCATGCAGGCCGTTTTTGCCCAGTCTCTTTCTTATGGTGGAGTCGTGAACACTGACCTTAATTGAGGCAAGTGAGGCCTGCAGTTCTTTAGACGTTGTCCTGGGGTCTTTTGTGACCTCTTGGATGAGTCGTCTCTGCGCTCTTGGGGTAATTTTGGTCGGCCGGCCACTCCTGGGAAGGTTCACCACTCTTCCATGTTTTTGCCATTTGTGGATAATGGCTCTCACTGTGGTTCGCTGGAGTCCCAAAGCTTTAGAAATGGCTTTATAACCTTTACCAGACTGATAGATCTAAATTACTTCTGTTCTCATTTGTTCCTGAATTTCTTTGGATCTTGGCATGATGTCTGGCTTTTGAGGTGCTTTTGGTCTACTTCTCTGTGTCAGGCAGCTCCTATTTAAGTGATTTCTTGATTGAAACAGGTGTGGCAGTAATCAGGCCTGGGGGTGGCTACGGAAATTGAACTCAGGTGTGATACACCACAGTTAGGTTATTTTTTAACAAGGGGGCAATTACTTTTTCACACAGGGCCATGTAGGTTTGGATTTTGTTTCTCCCTAAATAATAAAAACCATAATTTAAAAACTGCATTTTGTGTTTACTTGTGTTATATTTGACTAATGGTTAAATGTGTTTGATGATCAGAAACATTTTGTGTGACAAACATGCAAAAGAATAAGAAATCAGGAAGGGGGCAAATAGTTTTTCACACCACTGTATATATATATATATATATATATATATATATACATACACACACACACACAGGTAAAATTCCATTACAACGAATATCCATCCATCCATTTTCCAACCCGCTGAATCCGAACACAGGGTCACGGGGGTCTGCTGGAGCCAATCCCAGCCAACATGGCACAAGGCAGGAACCAATCCAGGGCAGGGTGCCAACCCACCGCAGGACACACACAAACACACCCACACACCAAGCACACACTAGGGCCAATTTAGAATCGCCAATCCACCTAACCTGCATGTCTTTGGACTGTGGGAGGAAACCGGAGTACCCGGAGGAAACCCACGCAGACACGGGGAGAACATGCAAACTCCACGCAGGGAGGACCCGGGAAGCGAACCCAGGTCCCCAGGTACAATGAATGTCTTTCAAACTAAATTTTCATTACAACGAAGTATTTTTATGGTCTCGACAGCTTCCCCATATGACACGAGTCTATAGAAATCTCGTTACTACAAAGTACATTCAGCAGATACTTTCATTACAACGAAGTGCACAAAAGACCTTGAAATGCCTGAATGAATCATCCACAGAGCAGTT
Source organism: Erpetoichthys calabaricus (assembly GCF_900747795.2). Taxonomy (NCBI): domain Eukaryota; kingdom Metazoa; phylum Chordata; class Cladistia; order Polypteriformes; family Polypteridae; genus Erpetoichthys; species Erpetoichthys calabaricus. Next base: position 54,242,034 of record NC_041410.2, on the reverse strand, counting down.
AGTTTTGTGGTCGCCGCTCAGTTGTGCACAATGATCCCCAAACAAAAACACTGTAAATTTTTTTTTTTCTTTCTTCAAAGTTTCCTCGTACTGTTTTTTTTTTTTGCCTTTTTTGTTTCCTGCTGTTTTCAGTGATACCTTTTGCTCGTCAATATTTGAAAAACATCCATTGGAATTTAACTCATTGTCACCCTCCTATAGAAACGGCAGACACAAAAAAACGATAACAGTTCATATTAGAAAAAAAAAAAACTTTGCTTCTTTGCAGCTGTCGATTGCGACAAAAAAAAAAAAAAAAGATGTTGCCAGTGAATTTGGAATTTCATCATCGACACTGTCAATTTTCTTGAAAGACAGAACTAAAAAAGTAGAAAAATCTTGGGTTGTAAACGTATGTGAACTGCTGCATTTGAAGACGTTGAAAAAGCCATTTTTATGTGGTTCAGTGATGCTCGTTCAAGAAACATTCCTATTAATGCAGCACTCATTCAAGAAAATATGAGGTTTGTAAACTCTCTTGGGACCTCCACCAACTAGAAAGCAAGCCGAAGTGCGATCTCTGCGTCTCTACTGGGCAATTGCAGGCTCACAGATATGCTTTGTCTCTCCGCCAAAGTAAATGGAAAAGATCTCGATGGGTGATGCAAGGTTAGGAGCACGTAAATCAGACATGTCAAAATCACTACCATTGGTGGGCCGCTTCGACAGCCATACATGCGTCAGTGGGCCGCGCTGTAACAAATACTATTATACAAAGTTACTGCAGCTTTCTTTCCAATACGGAAAACTTTAAAAAATGTAACACTTAAAGTTTAAAGAAAAGCAATTTATTTCCATACAATCTCCGTACAACTGTGTACAATTAGAGTCTTAGCCTCTTAGCTAGGTCCTTATATTATTATATTATATTCATTATATTATATTCATTGCTTATATACAGTAGGAGTCTTACAGTGTGAGATGTATTTCTTTTGTCCCGACACTTGGCATCTCTTGTTAGTAACCAGTTCGTCAATATCAGGCTTGAAATCTTGTGCAGCTGCAACTTTTATGAGGGATGAAAGGTGCTCGACAGCAAGTCTTGAGCGATGTGGGGTTTTGGTAGCTTTCATTAACGAAAACAATTGCTCACAAAGGTAAGTGCTTCCGAACATAGACAGTACTCTCAATGCCAACTTACGGATCTACACATACGAGGGTGGCAGGTAAGCATACAAGCCTGGCACACCAACTTCGTTGTATTTTGCCTTCAGAATAGAATCTGACTGCAGTTCAATCAATTCCATTTGGATATTCTCAGGCGCATTCTCAACGTTGTAAGAGTAGGGTGACGTAAACAGCGCAACGTCCTGTTCATGTGAACTGAAATCACGAAAACGCTCATTGAATTCATTGCCCAGTTATTCAAGTTGGAAAACAAATCCTCCAAAAATCAAATTTTACTTTACTACGTTTACTTCAAAGTTTATATTGTAAAATAAGCCAATATGCAAAAAGCCCCCTGACCTACACTAATTTTACAAACTCAAAATCTCAAAAATTTGTTAATAAACAACTCACCAACTTCTCGTGTCCACTTCAGATCTTCAGCTGTAGTCTGCACTGTTTGTTACAATACTAGCACAAAATTACATTAAACTAGAGCAAAAAAACGTGAATATATGCGAGCTATTACTACTTGTGATGGTCAGTTCTGCCCAGTTACCAGTCTCACCAACCCAGCCATTAGTGTAGCCTGCTATGGGCAGCTCTAGGCTCGTGGCGGCCCTGGGCAGAGAAAGAATTGGTGGCCCCTTCGCCCACCAATGTCAATATGGTATCTTATGCACGGCGGATGGCCACATCCGTTGCGGACACTGCATAGCCGCCTCATGCTCATGACACGGTTCTATATGTGCGTGTCCGTAACTTGAAAACCAGGTGGCGGCCCATGATATTCTCATTACAGCAGAACGTTATAATACATATAGCTTACTGCTCTGACTTGAGCGACATTAGTAAATACAGCATACAAATTAACAAGAAACACGATGTTTTTTGGCCACATTGCCGTCAGCTATGTCGTTATTTTCTCTTTCTGTTTTATATTCAATATACACTGCCTGGCCAAAAAAAAAGTCGCCACCAAAAAAAATGGTCACACACTCTAATATTTCGTTGGACCGCCTTTAGCTTTGATTACGGCACGCATTCGCTGTGGCATTGTTTCGATAAGCTTCTGCAGTGTCACAAGAATTAGTTCCATCCAGTGTTGCATTAATTTTTCACCAAGATCTTGCATGATGGGTGCATCACTTCATCTGCCTCTCTTCTTACCCTGATGCGCCCATCACTCTGGAACAGGGTAAATCTGGACTTATCAGACCACATGACCTTCTTCCATTGCTTCAGAGTCTAATCTTTATGCTCCCTAGCAAATTGAAGCCTTTTTTCCGGTTTGCCTCACTGATTAGTGGTTTTCTTATGGTTACACAGCTGTTCAGTTGCAATCCCTTGAGTTCCCTTCGCATTGTGCGTGTGGAAATGCTCTTACTTTCACTATTAAACATAGACCTGAGTTCTACTGTTGTTTTTCTTCGATTTGATTTCACCAAACGTTTAAGTGATCACCGATCACGATCATTCAGGATTTTTTTCCGGCCACATTTCTTCCCCGAAGACGATGGGTCCCCACTATCCTTCCAGTTTTTAATAATGCGTTGGACAGTTCTTAACACAATTTTAGTAGTTTCTGCAATCTCCTTAGATGTTTTCTCTTCTTGATGCATGCCAATGATTTGACCCTTCTCAAACAGACTAACATCTTTTCCACGACCACGAGATGTGTCTTTCGACATGGTTGTTTAAAAAATGAGAAGCAACTCATTGTACCAGTTGGGGTTAAATAACTTGCTGCCAGCTGAAAGATAATCGCCTATGCAGTAATTATCCAATAGGAGGCTCGTACCTATTTGCTTAGTTAAATCCAGGTGGCGACTTTTTTTTGGCCAGGCAGTGTATATTGGCGTGGCAGCCCTGTGCAGGTGCACAATTTGCACATGCCTAAGGCCGCTCCTGCTGCCAGGCTACTGCAGCCTAGCACTTCAGTTGCGACGTCGCGGCTCGTTAACTTTGGACAAGGCTCATGGCTATACTAGCAGATGACATTTCCGGTACCGTAATGCTGTGGGAAAACGTGCTTTTGTCAGAAGGCAGAAGTAAGAAAAGTCAATAAGTAACGCCGAAGATGCAGAATGATTCAATCACAAACGATAGTAATCATTTTGTACACGTTTAGTGCTAACTAGGATCTGTTATGCGGGCCGCATGCGGCCCAGATGGCCGTGTGTTTGACATGCCTGACGTAAATTGTAAATGCAGATAACAGGATTACTTGATCACTGACCTGGCCATGACCTTGCCTGACTGCTGTGTCTGTGTATAGCTGAGTGGCAGATCACGCTACAATAAATAACTGTGCTTTCCTGTTTCAAACTGAATAAAGCTGGTTTTGCTAAAGTACTGAGACTAAGCCTCGTGTTTTGGGGTGCAAGACAGGGACTTATAGCGTGACCCCGATCTTTTATGATTTGCTTCTGTGGCGCTTCACTTCAGCGCTGTGAGCCTCCTATTGCCCTGCCCTGGCAACGGACAAACAATTTTCCACAGACGCTGCAATCGCGCTTCAGGACGCACTTCAGTATGTCGTTCCTGTTGGGGGGTGGTGTTGGTGGTTGGGGGGGGGGGGGGGGGAAGGGGGTGTCTCAAAAGAGTTCAAAAACCTCACAATATGAAGAAGAAATATTGATTCGACTCCTGATTGATAACTCTGCTGCCCACAACATGCTTCCACATTTAGATAATGTTCGTGTTGAATTCCTCCCACCCAATTGCACGGCAGCGCTTCAGCCATTGGATTTGGGCATCATTCGCACCCTGAAAGTGTATTATCACAAGGAAATGCTGAGCAAAATTCTCATCAGCATAACTTCATAACTTGTAGGCAGGAGGAGATTAAAATTAATGTAAAAGAAGCTATTGAAATGATTGCAAACGCCTGGATACAAGTTAAAGAAAGCACTATAGTAACAAATACAGAATCTCATTACAACAAAATTTTCGTTACAACGAAATATTTTTTAGGTCCCTGGGAGTTTGTTGTAATGGAATTTTACCTGTAAATACATATATACATATATTTTAAAAATAGCAGCGGCCCTAGAATTGACCCCTATGGAACACCACTCTTAACAATTCTGATCATAGCCAATTCTGATAAGGTTCCTCGTACCATCACTCTCTGCTTCCGGTGTCTGAGCCAATTCTGCATCCTTATAAAAAAAAAAAAAAATCACCCTGAACTCCCACTTCTTTTAGATTGATGCCCATCCTCTCATGTGGCAGCTTATCAAATGCTTTCTGAAAGTCAAGATAAATATTATCATATGCTCCACTTTGATCATATCCTTTTGTTGCTTCCTCATAGAATTCCATCGTGTTTGTAAAACATGACCTCCCTCTTCTGCACCCATGCTGACTGTTCAGAAAAACTCCTGTATTTGCTATGTGCTGCTCAATGTTATCCTTAATAATTACTTCCATCTCAACTCTCTGCTGTTTGGGTGTCTTTCTTTTAGGTTTGTCAACAATTTATGTTGATTGGTATTCGAACCATAATATTTGGTATGGGTGCAGTAGATACCAAATTTGGCCTTATGCAACATCAGGGAACTTAACTCTGATTTGGTAGTGGAAATCAGTTTTATATTGGAAGTAGTGCTGAGAGGTATACTGGTTCATACCAAAAAACGTTTTTTATTTTTGTTATGATATGAATTTTTCTTATACCGCAATACTGGTTTAAATAGCCTAAACAACGTTCGGAACGTGGTGGAGTGGGAAACGGTTTAAGGGGGGGACCTTTTTCACTGCTACACCGCTAAACACGCATGCAATGGAGTACATGTGTTAGTGGCAGTATTGAGCGGTGAAAATGGACAGAGAACATTCCGAAACTGAAGCTGTAGCAGACGATAAAGTTGAACATGATAACACAGAAGAACTTTTGCCAAAAAAAGGAGCCGCGTCTGTTGTCTGGAGATTTTGGTTTTAAAAGGCCAGATGTAGACCAAACAACTATTTACTGCAAATGCTGTGGAGCTAAAGTTGTCAACACAAGCAATTTGCTGCACCACTTTAGCCGCAAACATGCTTTGGAGTACTATGAATGTATGGAACTAAGATTGGCACCCTCCACGTCCTCAGGTAAAACTGAAAAAGCGAGAGGGCACTCGAGTCAGATGTCACTTGTAGACGCATTTGAAAGAGGTACTGCCTACGACAAAAAAAGCAAGCCGTGGATCGAGATAACCAACGCCATTACAATCCATATAGCTAACGTGTCAATGGACAGAGATTGATAACATTAACAGAAAGTGTAGTTGGTTTACAAAAAATATACAGTATACTCTTTATTCCTTTTCTAAGACATGTTCCGTGCAATACAACTTATGACAAGCACCTCTGAATATTTGGATGGTTAAAAATTTGTTGTCAAAATTATAGTTTAAGTTGTTTGCAAAATTTGTTCAACAAAAAAGGTTCTATATTTTGACTGCAACTGTCATGCAAGGTGATTCTTTCTCTTCATTAGTGCCACCCCCTTTGAAACTATCACTTTATGGGGCCATGCAAAACTGTATTAATACTTGTGTGCACATTAAATTTTTTTTTTGTACAATGTACAATTCTCATGACAGTGGAATAGGTTATTCTTGGGCATTCTACTGCAATAATTGCAGTGGAAAATGTGGTTAACATCCACTCATGCATAGGGAAAAAAATACCGTTGAATACCGTGAAACTGGTATAATTTTGAAAAATACCGTGATATAGAATTTTGGTCATACCGCCCAGCCCTAGTTGGAAGTATATTAACCGAGGATTTTGTTTTTTCCACCAAGACTAGGTAGATGCACTTTATTTCAAAGATAATATTATAGGACCAATATATGTGTATATATTGTTATATATATGTTATGTGTATACCCTGTGTAGTTATTACTTTAAATTTGAAATTATATTTTACCTATGAACTTGTTGTAGTGCTCTGAGCCTGGACTCAGTTAAGAGTGTTACTCAAAAATAAAATGAATTGGATTCAAGTTGGATGCACTTCCCAGGCATGAATCCATTGACTGTGTGTCTGGGGTAAACCAGAAGAGTAACCAATAGTGAAGTCCCTGATAGCACTTTTAGCCTCCATCCAGATATATGTGCAGTCTTTGACAAAATTAGAAATGATGGTCAAGAAATTCTCCAACATATAGGAAAGATTGTGATAGAAATTGCCACTCCTAAGCAGAGACTTGTTGAAATCTCACATTACATTACACTTAGGGAGTAAAGAAGATGCAAAGAAAGAGCAAAGCAATGGTCTTCATCTGGGCACAAATCTAAGAGGGAGGATTCTAGCAACAGAGAAACAAAAATATAGTCCAGCCTACTCCAGGTGTCATAGTGAGGGGTTAAAATGAGAGCCTTAGCTGAGAAATTAATTAAATGAATCTGTCAGGTTCATAGCTGAAATAAATTTATGTTGGTAGCAGGTTTAATGGGGCACACATTGATGAAGGGAATCTGATTGAGAAACTAGAGTTAAAACATACCATGACAGACTGACTGTACTTTGGCAGCATGGGTATTTACTGCCTGTATAAAAATATGAAGGCGAAAATTTCCATGCAACAGAGCCATCACTGTACAGGAAAATGGTCTGGTACTGCAGGTTAAGTGGTTCTTGCCCACATCCCTTTTACCAGGTTGCATCCTTGGATGAATGTGGCTGACAGCATTGTTTCATAAGGGCAGCATCTTATCTGCTTCCCTTTTTCAAAGAAAACTCTATTAAGACTGGCAAAGCACAAATTTATGATTATTGGAACAGTTCTCATGGTATACTCAAACACTACTGAGACCTGCAAGCTACAAGTATTGACACTGGATGCAAGAATGAGAGATGATGACACATCTTTCTTTGATCCTGATTCAGAAATGGGAGTAGATTACAGAAAGGAGAAATTATATAGCAGTGGATGTTACATTGCTCTCAACAGTAGCCTCTCTTTTCTGTTCAAATGATATGTCTGTCCATGCTAGACAGTGTGTGTAAGGGATAATGTCACAGTAGTGAGGTCTCAGCCTAATGCAGAGTGTTGACATTGTAATTTTTCTTAAAAGGAAGTATAACATTATAAGTTCATCATTGATCTAGTCAGGACCCACAGCTAATGAGTCAGCAAAGCATTCAATCAGAAAATAGCCATTGTTGGAGCAATGTTTGATGTTAACTAAGAAAACAAAAAAAAATTATTTTATATTTGAATGGTTTTGCAGTATAGTAATGCTATAATATGGTTTTATAGGGTAATTATTTCACATCTGCATAGTACAGTGAAATACTTGTATGTGCTGATCAACATGCAACATGTATTATGTTACTGCAGTGCAAATATTTTATTGTTGATATTGTAGTGTCAGCAGACAATCCTTAAGATGGCGAGAGCTGGATACGTGGATGACAGTGACCTATCACACAGATAAACTGAGCTCTGCATTTCATAAACCCCTGGGATAAGGGTGATTCACCTTACAAGTCAGGGATGGAGGAAAAATACAGGCAGAGGCTCTTGAAACACAGGATAATAAAAGTCCTTGCAGAAGATAAGTGGTCTTTAGTGGAATGCGAGGAGAGATTGCATGCAACAGTGGCAGATGATTTGGGGGAAGAATAGCTGTGCTTCATTGGCAGTTGGTGTCTGCTATTTTATGAGTCAGTTCCCATGGTCGTAGCAGTGGGAAGGTGAAACTTCTCAGAGTACGATCTTTCATTGTTAAATAAATACACCTGCTCTTGCACTTAACTGATTTAAATTTTATTTTGCAAGGTTTTGATTATTGAATGTCTTGTAATAAGTATAGCTAAATGTACGGTGTTTTTGTTTTATAAAGATTTTTTATTATAGGAATATTGTATGATGAAGCCTGAATCACAGTATTAATTGTACTGTGAGATAAGCGCATTTTCACATAACTGTTAACATCTGTACCCAGTATAATCTTAAACTACTTTAATTATAGAATTTGGTTAGTGACATACTAAATGGAACTTAGGCTTAGACCATATAGGGAGTCTTAAGATTTTCATGTGAAGGTTATGGCACGCCAGAGATGCAACATCATGTTTTTTGGAGATGGTAGGTGGTTAGGTCAATACATGGTAGTATCTGTTGCACATGCTAGCTACATTATATCCTGGCAGCTTGGTCTCTTCTAGAAATATGGTGTCCAGTTTTAACACAGAGGAAATTCCAAGACACCAATACTTTTCATACATCAAACGATAACTTGAAGCTTTCAAGAGGCGAACCAAGTGTAAGATACAGAAAAGCATAAATTAAAAAGTTGAAGAAAAACAGCCATCCAGCACTTAATTTTGAGAGAAATGCTGGAGAAAATGACATCCTTTTCAAAAGCAACAACATCCCGTATTAGATCCGAGAATCAACACCAACCCCCAGCTACCAAGTATGTGTATGATAATTGCCAAAAAACAGCCATTGATGATGCAGAGAAAACCTTTGCAGTCTTGTCACCATTTTACTGTGTGTAAAACACAAGATGTTTAGGTTAGAGAAAAAAGTGAAATGTAGAATAACAGCCAAAATTGTCAGTCAGCCTTACTATCTTATTTTGGCTTGTCATTGCATATATAAACAGCAACATATGTGAGTTTGAGGTAAGCATGATACAAAAGAAATGGAAACAGACCTGCTTCTGGAGCTTCCTTCAGTGCAGAGGACATTGCCTTTTGGGAAAAAATAAAACACAGAGAATATTTTAAAACAGGTTCTTCTAGCCTTCTTAAAGACATTGTGTCAGTCTGCTGAGTCCATCTTATCCAATAGATGGCAGTTTGCTTTCTGTGAAAGCTTACTTTGCTGAATGAATGGCACAGTCTGGATCTGCATATTCCCATTAACAAAGCTGACCTTTTTCCTTTTTACTATGGAATCGTTTCTGCCACTCATTTTTATGCATAATTTCACAATAATGAATGTGTTGTTACATAAATGTATTATTTTCTTGCAACAAGTAACATTGTTCACATGTATTTTTTCACTTCTGTGGACAAATAATAAGAAATCCATTAAGGAGGTTGTGGCCACTACATAAATAGTAATAACATACTGTATTTGATGCATCTGTTTCAGTTTTATAGTTATTTCAAATAAGGTACAGATTTAATTTCTAGTGTAGTCACAGTGTTTGTGTTCGAGTGGGTTGATTGCTGTTGGCGAGTGTAGATGTGTAACCAAATTTGGATGGTATTCTTTTCACTGTGTTCCCACTGGGGCATCTGGGACACACATCTTCCCGGTTTCATTTCTGCCTTGGACCCAGTACTGCAGAAATGGACTGCAAATATTTCCTGGTGGTATTGTGCTCCTATGTACTTCTGAACTATGGGAACTAATACAGAGACGGGTTTCTTCAGATGTTTAGGAGAAAGATGCATGTAATCCAGAAACATAACATTGGTAAAATCATATCGGAGCCAAACTGCACAGACACACACACACACACACACACACACAGCACTTGAAGTTATAATTGGAATCCATCAAACTTTTTTAAGTAGATACTGTTGTCCAGTCCAATCTACACTCACAGGCCACTTTATTTTGTATACCTGTTCAACTGCTTGTTAATGCAAATATGTAATTGGCCGGTCACATGGCACCAACTCAATGCATTTAGGCGTGTAGACATTGTCAAGACGACCAGCTAAAGTTCTCAAGAGCATCAGAATGGGGAAGAAAGGAGATTTAAGTGATTTTGAATATGGCATGGTGCCAAATGGGCTGGTTTGAATATTTCAGAAACTTGTGATCTACTGGGATTTTAATGCACAACTATCCCTCTAGGGTTTACAGGGAATGGTTTAAAAAAGGAAAAATTTCCAACGAATGACAGTTCTCTGGGCAAAAATCCCTTGTTGATGACAAAGGTCAGGGGAGAATGGCCAGACTAGTTTGAGCTGCTAGAAAGGTAACAGGAACTCAAATAACCACTTGTTACAACTGAGGTATGTTGAACATCTCTGAATGCACAACACAATGAACCTTGAAGCAGATGAGCTACAGCAGCAGGAGATCACCCTGGGTGCTAGACCTGAGACATAAGAACAGGCAACTGAGGCTACAGTTTGCACAGGCTCACCAAAACTGGACAAAAGAAGACTGGAAAAATATTTCCTGGTCTGATAAGTCTAGATTCCTGACACAACATTTGGATGGTATGATGCAAATTTGGCATCAACAACATGACAAGACTGGTGGTGGTGGTGGTATAATGGTGGGATATTTTATTGGCATATTTTGGGCTGCTTAGTACCTGTTGAGCATTGTTTAAATGCCACAGCCTACCTATGTATTATTGGTGACCATGTCCATCCCTTTATGACTGCAGTGTGTCCATCTTCTGATGGCTGCTTCCAGCAGAATAACATGCGATGTCGCAAAACTCAGATTATTTCAAACTGGTTTCTTGAACATGACAGTGAGTTCACTGTACTCAAATGGCCTCCACAGTCACCAGATCTCAATCCAACAGAGCACCTTTTGGATGTGGTGGAATGGCAGATTCGCATCACAAATGTGTAGCCAAGAAATCTGCAGCAAGCGCATGATACTATCATGTCAATATCCGTGAGGAATGTTTCCAGCACCTTGTTGAATCTGTGCCACGAAGTATTACAGCGGTTCTGAAGGCAACAGGAGGTCCATCCTGGTACCTGCAATATGTATCTAATAAAGTGGCAAGTGAGTGTATATAGAGTATAAAAAAAACATAAGAACCCCCTTATAATGGGGTGCTGCTTATTGATCGAGTGATATGAGAATCTGCTATGAAGAATTCTGTATAATGCAAAATAATTGTCTGAAAAATAAAGTACTTTTTGTACTGTATAGCAAGTAATAATTCTTAGTTTAACTTGTTTCTAAATAGAACAACAGGAATTCCTTAAAAAATCCATTTTCAAGGTTGGGAAAATGTACAGATAGGGGGTGGATAGGTAAAAGTTAATCCAACAGCAGGCTTATGCTCCGTTAAGATGTGTTCTTTTAGAATTTTGTTTATATTACAACCAATATATTCCTTCACACTAACCACAGTGGAGATGTTAAGACAGCGGAATATGGTAATAAAGAAGATTTATTTAATTTGGCTTTAAATTTTATTTATAAATCTTTTAAATCCCATATACAAGATATTACTGGTGTGTTTTAAGTATTCGTTTCAAGTGGGAAAAAAAATCAAAGAAAGTTAACAAATATATAGTGTAAAGATTTATGGGACCTTTAAAGAATCTGTGTGTTTTGTTTTTTTCATCCATATTCCTGATTCCAGTACACTGTTGTCTTACATATGGTTGGTCCTAATGCTGTCCCTAAATGAAGTACACATTCCCTACCTGTTTTAAATTCTAAATGATGCTATATGTTTGTTACCTTTGAAATGGATAAAGCTTGTTCAGTAATTGAACAGTGTATTGTAAAAGAGGCAACACTTGCCCGTACCAACAAGCATTGTGTGCAATCACAGTATGGGGCACCAACTCATTGCAAGGTGAATACAAACACACACACACACTCCCTGCAAGTGTCAATTTAGCATCACCAAATCCCCAAACCTGCATGAGTTTGGAAGAAGTCGGGGTGGATCTGTAGGCACATGCATGTGTGTTAAAATTCATATTAATTGGGATTTATAAAGAGAATGTGCAGTTTTATGCACCTGAATTTTTTTGTGTGTATGCCATGTTTTAGTGTGAATTCTGTGAAAGGTGTTATACATGAGGCCCTGGTGCTTACAAGTTTCAGATGTCTTCTCGGTTTTGTGCTACTACAGTCAACACACTATTATTTCCTGGAGGACTGACCTGTGCTGCAAGGTGCATAATCAGGTTTGGGCTTTAGGCAAACTTTAAGTGGAGTTGCCACTAATGGTGACGCAACCACTATGTATTTATGCTGATAATAATGTATTCAATGTATGGGAGTTTTTTCATTTTGCTTATAGTCTTAGATGTACACTGATTTGCCGCTTCACTGAATTTTGCACGTCACCCCATGATGCTTCAAACTGTATTTTACTTGCGCTTTCTCTACTGGTTCAAAGGTTTTTCAGGTTAAAAATAAAACAAAGCAATCAACTAGTGCTACTGATTAGTTACTGTTAACATGTGATTAATGGGTTAAATATTTCTGCAGTTACCTTTGTAACACAACACATAAATGAGTTAATTTTTCCAGTTTTTGACTTCATATGTTGTTAATGAATTAGTGCCAAATTAATCCAGTTAGGGTAGTCCAATTTAATTGATTGTCTTCTGTATTGTTTCTTGACAATGATAACACATACCAGAGGATCCACCCCTGAAGAAAATGTGAATGCAGGAAATGTCATCGGACTCTGATAATGAGCCATTGATGCCTTACTTCTCCTCCACAAAATCTCTTATTAATAATACAAATTTGATTAATAAATTGACATTGACATGGTTCCTTTGCAGTGGTGGAAGCTACAGGATGATAAATAACCATTCCTGGCTAAGTTAGCTAGAAAATATTTATCATCCCATTCCCATGCCATTACTGTCCCTTGCAGTGTTGGGGGTAGTGCATTAAAAATTATGTGCATCATGTAGATAGATTACTTTTTAAGGTAATGTGTAACTTAACGCAGCACTTATTTTATTGAAGGAAAATACCAAAGTGAAAAAAAAAACATATTTATGTGTTACTATGGAAGCTTATTTCCAACACTCACAAAAAAACAAAACCTACATTTTTTTTTTTTGCTTGCAGTATTGCCCTTCTTCCCTAAAGACCTTGCATACTGGGACTGTAAGGAGGAGGTTAAGAACATGTGTATTATGCAGTCAAATGAAAAGTACTGAAAAAAAGTTGTAGGTATGCATTTAGTCTTGTATGTTCTGAGTGGTAAGTTTAATCTGCATACTTTAGGGTCACAGGGAGCCAGTGATCATCATCAGCAATACTGGGTGAAAGGCAAGGAGCAAATGTGTTAGATGGTATGCCACTCCTTTTCAGTGCTCACTCTTCTAGCCATTCAGAAAGAATGTACTGCATGAAATCCAGTAAAAGAAACCTGTTAATAAAATGTCAGTTTAGTTTTATTCCAGTTATTTGCTATAGATATGTTAAAACTTTCTGATTGGGTGACACAGCAGTTGGTTTTTATATCGCAAATGTTTGGGGGATCGTGTTGATGAAAAAGAGGATGGGTGTTGTTTATTTCATGGCACATGAAGGACTAAATATTTTTTTCCTAATTTAAAAATAGTTTATAACTATAAATTTAATACAAGGTTTATTGGAATTTGTCTATTGTACCCAATGCTAGAACTAGAATAACAAAGGCAAGAAAATATATTTATTTTGATTATAAGTATGGGTCTCATATCTCTACTAGAGGGAAAAGTATTGTAAAGTAACACTATTTGTAACTCATGACATTTTATAAGAAGTAACTAAGTAATAGTTAATGTAACTGAATTTTAAAAGCAAAATTTCCCAGCACTGATCCCTTGTGAATGTTTTTCTGTATCTCCCTACACTCACAAATGTCTCTGAAATCTCTGTTCTCATTAAAAAATCAAAATCTTCCATTTCTCAGTTAGATGCAATTCCCAGTCATTTGGTAAAAAGCTTGTCTGCCTTCAATTGTTTCATTAATAACTGATATTGTACATTCATCATCTTCTTCTAGTATTGTTCCCTCAGCTCTTAAGATAGCTGCTATAATGCACATTTTAAAGAAACCAGGTGCTGACCCTGATAATGTGAACAATTTCTGACCAATTTCAAATCTACCATTTTTATCTAAAATACTTGAAAAAACAGTTCCAGCACAGGTACAAGCATATTTAACTGAAACTGCTCAAATTGATCATTTTCAATCTGTTTTTTGCCCCTTCCATAGTACAGAGACAGCTTTGGTTAAAATCACTAATGATTTGCTAAAGCCTGCTGACCATTTTGGTATTGCTTGACCCAAGTGCAGCGTTTGATACAGTTTCCCATAATATTTTGTTAGACTGATTTAGTTTTCATTGGAATCTATGATATTTCTTACACTTGATTTGCATCTTATCTCTCCGGTCATACAGTTTATTCAGCTCAAGAATTGTAGATCTCAGCCTACCCCAGTCACTAGTGGTGTTACCCAAGGCTCTGTTTTGGGCCCTCTTATATTTATTATCTATCTTCTACTACTTGGTAATATCTTTAGGAGATTTGGTATTCAGTTTCACTGTTACGCCGAAGAAACCTAGCCGTATTTATCTGCCAAGCCCAATTCTACCCTTCTCCCCCCTCATCCTTTCTGAAATAAAAACCTGGTTCTCTTCTAATTTTCTCAAACTTAATAATGATAAAACTGAAGTTCTCCTCATTGGCACTAAATCTAGTCTCGCCAAACTTGACAGTTTTTCTTTGACAATTGATGGTTCTATAGTTTCTCCTTCTTCTCAGGTTAAGAGCTTGGATGTCGTCCTCGACAGCACTCTGTTTCAAAGCTCACATTAACAATATTACCTGGTCCACATATTTTCACCTTCGCAATATAAACTGTCTCTGTCCATTCCTCACACCTAATAATACTGCCGTTCTTATACATGCTTTGGTAACATCACATATAGATTACTATAATTCTATATTGGCTGGCCTCCCTCACAGTCTTGGGCATCAGTTGGTCCAGAATTCTTTTGCTCAAGTTATTGCCAGAACCACATCCATAGAACACATTACCCCGGTTCTTTGTGAACTTCACTGGCTCACTGTTAAATACTGTATTAATTTCAACATTCTGCCAGAATTATTGACAGAACCAGTTCCAATACCTCTTCATTGAACAACTAATCTAAGCTAAGCTCCTGCATTACCAGACACACACAGGCCTTATGATCAATATTAAAGTGTTAACTTTGGTGTTTTTGTATCAAACTATAGGCCACAGGTGTTTCCTGTTCATATTTTATTAACAAAATGAAATTCTACAGGCTTATTGTGCAGTGATCATAAAAATACATAAAATTCCCTTAATATACATACTTTTCAAACTAATAAAATATGTAGAGAAAATTTTATGCATAATTCAGATGGATTTAAAGAAAATGGAATGCATCATCCAACCTGCTATATCCTAACTACAGGGTCACGGGGGTCTGCTGGAGCCAATCCCAGCCAACACAGGGCGCAAGGCAGGAAACACACCCCAGGCAGGGTGCCAGCCCTCCGCAGGGCCCACCCACACACCAAGCACACACTAGGGACAATTTAGGATCACCAATGCACCTAACCTGCAAGTCTTTGGACTGTGGGAGGAAACCGGAGCACCTGGAGGAAACCCATGCAGACACGGGGAGAACATGCAAACTCCACACGGACTGCAGCTACCCACTGCGCCACCGTGCCGCCCAGAAAATGGAATGCTTCTCATAATTACAAACTGTTGTAATGTTTAATTTCTTCCATAATGTACTTATCTGAAACAAAGGTTAATTAAAAAAATGTATAACAAAAAAAAAATGTGTGTATATATATATATATATATATATATATATATATATATATATATATATATATATATATATATATATATATATATAATTGTAAAAAAATAATCGTGGGTCGAGATGTGATTTTCTCGGACACGCTTTAACATCCCGCGAGACAAGGAAGTGAGACAAAAGAACAGCTGCTGTACAGGCTTTTAAATGATCGTCGCGCAGCGCGACATGCAGATCACGCAGCAAGCCAAATGATTGAGCATAGAGGAGATAAAAATACTGTATTTGTTTCTCATTGTATCACTGTTTAAAAGGGGGTTTCGGAGAAGGGACTGCATCTCCTTAGCATGCGTTCAGCCCCCCCCCCTTCACAACTGTGAGAGGCAGAGATGTGAAGTGGCTGACACTACAGCTTTATTACTGGCAAACATCAAGAAATAAAAAATGAATGAAATGAAAATAACAATCTCTTTAAATTGTATATCCGGGGTGGGTGAGCCCCCTAGTGTGTGTGTGTGTGTGTGTGTGTGTGTGTGTGTGTGTGTACATATGTATAGTGGCAGATGGCCAGGACCTATGCCCGGTCGGGACGCCCCTTTGATACTGGATCCCGAGAAGCAGCCGTGGGATGCACACTATGTCCCCCGGAACACTTGGTTTCAGCCCCCCTGGGTTGCATATACAGTACTGTGCAAAAGTTTTAGGCAGGTGTGAATAAATGCTGTAAACAAAGAATGCTTTCAGAAATATAAATAATGATTGTTTATTGTTATCAATTTACAAAATGCAAAGTGAGCGAACAAAAGAAAAATCTAAATCAAATCGATATTTGGTGTTACTACCTTTTGCCTTCAAACCAGCATCAATTCTTATAGGTACACTTGCACAAAGTCAGGGATTTTGTAGGATTATAGTCCGGTGTATGATCAACCAATTATACCAAACAGGTGCTAATGATCATCAATGTCACACGTAGGTTGAAACACAGTCATTAACTGAAACAGAAACAGCTATGTAGGAGGCTTAAAACTGGGTGAGGAACTCTGCTACCAAGGTGAGGTTGTGGAAGACAGTTTCATGTCATGGCAAGATTGAGCACAGCAACAAGACACAAGGTAGTTCTACTGCATCAGCAAGGTCTCTCCCAGACAAAGATTTCAAAGCAGACTGGGGTTTCAAGATGTGCTGTTCAAGCTCTTTTGAAGAAGCACAAAGAAACGGGCAACGTTGAGGATCGTAGATGCAGTGGTCAGCCGAGGAAACTTAGTGCAGCAGATGAAAGAAACATTAACCTTATTACCCTTCGAAATCGGAAGATGTCCAGCAATGCCATCAGCTCAGAACTGGCAGAAATCAGTGGGACCCAGGTACACCCATCTACTGTCCAGAGAAGTCCGGCCAGAAGTGGTCTTCATGGAAGAGTTGCAGCCAAAAAGCCATACCTCTGACGTGGAAACAAGGCCAAGCGACTCAAGTATGCACAAAAACATAGGAACTGGGGTGCAGAAAGATGGCAGCAGGTGCTCTGGACTGATGAGTCAAAATTTTAAATATTTAGCTGTAGCAGAAGGCAGTTTGTTCGTCGAAGGGCTGGAGAGCAGTACAATAATTAGTGTCTGCAGGCAACAGTGAAGCATGGTGGAGGTTCTTTGAATGTTTGGGGCTGCATTTCTGCAAATGGAGTTGGAGATTTGGTCAGGATTAATGGTGTTCTCAATGCTGAGAAATACAGGCAGATATTTATCCATCTTGCAGTACGATCAGGGAGGCGTATGATTGGCCCCAAATTTATTCTGCAGCAGGACAACGACCCCAAACATACAGCCAAAATCATTAAGAACTGTCTTCAGCGTAAAGAAGAACAAGAAGTCCTGGAAGTGATGGTATGGCCCCCACAGAGCCCTGATCTCAACATCATCAAGTGTGTCTGGGATTAAATGAAGAGACAGAAGGATGTGAGGAAGCCTACATCCACAGAAGATCTGTGGTTAGTTCTCCAAGATATTTGGAACAACCTACCAGCTGAGTTCCTTCAAAAACTGTGTGCAAGTGTACCTAGAAGAATTGATGCTGTTTTGAAGGCAAAGGGTGGTCACACCAAATATTGATTTGATTTAGATTTCTCTTTTGTTCATTCACTGCATTTTGTTGATTGATGAAAATTAACATTAACACTTCCATTTTTGAAAGCATTCTTTGTTTACAGCATTTTTTCACACCTGCCTAAAACTTTTGCACAGTACTGTATATGTATATAATGTGCACTTTTAGCTTTAATTATCTTTATTTTTAATACTTTTGGCATTAGGGCAAGTAGATTAACTGTGAGTCTATAAATTACTTTGTGTTTCTGTGAAGTGTTGTTGACCTACCAAGAGTTTGTGGATATTGAAAGGCAACACCAAGCTGGAAGAAGTAAATATAGTTTATGTCCACAGGAAGAGGAGAAGATCACAACTTGGCATAGTAATGTGTGAGGGCAGGAGCTTGATACGGGATGGTAGACTTTTTGAGCTATGGTGGCACAGATGAATGCAGTGCAACACAGAGACAAAAGAGTCATCAGGTAGTAGTCTGAGGTGATTCCTTTAGAATACTCGGGGGCACGTGATCCATCACATTTAAAGTTAGAGAGAAGCCACAGAACATTGCCAGATTACCTCCTGGTTGATTGGGGGCTACACATCATCTGAAATGAGGAGGAATCTTGCCCTTTCAAGGCGCATGTCCTGTCAGAGTTGTATGGGGCCTGTCATTGTATTCTATATTGTTAGGTAGCAGCATATATTCCTTGACAAGAAGTGTGAAACCTTAATGGTACTTTAAGACTCCTCAATTTCAGAAGTGCAATGCACCAGTAGCTACTATAGGGTCTGCTAGTCTGTTGTTCCTTTAGCAGCATAGGTACCAGCACTGATTCTGAGTATGATTCAAGTGTTTGTCAAAAAGTACATTTAAAATGTGGTTTAAGACCATCTCATTCCAGAGGACATATTTATTTTGGTGCTGATAGGGTAGATTGTTACAAATGTTCATTGAGGTTAGAAACAGGCCAGCACTGGGAGAATGCAAATGGCAGTGAGAAAGAGAGAGAAATGGTACTGTTAGGTGGATAGGGATGCGCAATTGTATATTATTCTTTTTGATAGAGTGGCCACAGTCAGTGCACATAACCAGCAAAACATCAGACACCACCAGGCTGAGCACAGGTGTTCTCCAAGGATATATACTGAGCCCACTATTGTTCACGCTGCTTAATCACAACTACATTGCCAAGTCTGAGTCCAATATCACTATCCGCAACAATGACAACACATCCTAGAGAGAGGAAGTTGAACATCTGGTGCAATGAAAATAATCTGTCTCTAAATGTCGATAATACAGAAGAGATGCTTGTCGATTTCAGAAGAACATCAGCGGACTATTCCACACTGCTCATCAATGGCTGTGCTGTGGAGAGAGTCAGTAGCATCCAGTTTCTTGGTGTGTGTATCTCTTGTAACATCGTCTGGACAATCCACCAATTCTGTTGTCAAGAAGGCACAACAACACCTTTATTTTCTACGGAGACTGAAGAGTATTTGGTTTGCCACAACCCATTTACCACCTTTTATAGAGGAACTGTGGAAAGCATCTTCACAAACTGCATCACTGTCTAGTTTAGGTATAGTAAAGCAGTGTTCTCCCCAGAAATTTTTTGCACCCTGGTGCCATGAAAAAGTAGCTGGGCGGGACGAGGAAATTTGGTGGTGGGGAAAATTAAATGTGCACTATTTTTATTAGTCAATTATTATTAATTATTTTCCAATGCTCAATATGACTTCCTTTTTTAAGGTTTGACACTTGTGCCAGAATATTTTTATTAAATTTAAGAAGTATCCAATTCAGGATCCTACAACCATAACAAAAATTTTAAATAACAATTGTTATGACATAAACCAAGAGGCACAAGTATTGTCGCTATTAGAAAGAAAAGTTAAAAACAATGAAAAAAAAGTATGGGAAACCTAATGAAGAACAAGAAAAAAAAAAAAACTTCAAAGCCAACTTGCATATTCAGAAAGGTGTCTTCAACTAAATATTTATTCTTCTTTTCTTCCAAGAGGCCCAGTTGTCTGCAGCTTTCCCGTAATCAAAGTCCCCAGGATCTGGGCCCTCCAAGAAGATCAGCATGAGATTATTTAGCGTGCTTTGATTCATGCGATTTCTCAAACATGTCTTTTTCCTTTTCAGGGCAGAAAACCCCCTTTCACATTAAGCTGTGCTCACTGGGATCACTAGCCCAATATGAGCTAGTTTGGCTAAATTTGGAAACGACTCTTTGAGCTCTGATGTCGTTGCCATTTTTAGTAAAATCTGTTTTGGACTGAAGTCTTTGTATGATTGACTTCTGATCATTTTTGACGCAACTGTCCATTCTTGCCTGCTACTTTCATATTTTAAAATTGGAGGGATACCATTTTTGGAGTAATGATCGAAAAGAATTTCAGCAGACTCGCTTGAATCCTGAGTTTCTGCATTGAAAACTTTTGAAAAATTGGAAATAATTGGCATGTCAGGGAGTCTTGCATCTAAGTGCTTGACAACTGTCTCTAGGAATTTATCATATATTGCAGTTTGGAATGACATTACATCACTCTGTGTATAAACAATGCGGAGATCTGACCATTCTTCTGCCAGACAATGATGAAGGCTTTGAAAATTTCTCCCAGGAGTGTCTTTCAACTCCATGATGGACAATTTTGTGGCGAGCAAAATTGGCACAGTTTCGGTAAGACTGACATCTTGCTTTTGCCAAGCCTTAGATAAGTTGGACAACAAAGGTAATACGTCTGAAAGCATCATCAGAGAGGAAACAAAATTGTACGTTTTAATACATCTGCTTAATCCTTCAGCTGTGATGTCATTTCGTTCACTGGCCTCTCTTTCCAGCGCAGCTATGACACTCATCTTACACTATCGTAGTGACTGTACTGCAAAATCATGAGACAGCCATCTAGTGTCACTGGCCATTTTCAGCTTAATCTGGGGAATGTTCAGAATATTTTGGATTTCCTTTAAACCAGCCATCTTAACTGAAGAATTTTGGAAGAAATAGAACAGCTGCCTTAAGATGTCATTCAGTTTTGTTAAATAAGGTACAGCAGCTGCAGCTTGGGCACTTGCCAGGGCCAGTCTGTGCTTTTACACGTTGGCAGTTGACCAAGAGTCTAGATGTTTTATCTTTAAGCAGTTTTGCCTCACCTTTCTGTTTCCCAATCATAATAGCCGCTCCATCTGACCCTAGTCCAACCAGATCAGCAGTTTTCAAGCCTGTAGTGTCCATAGTCTCACTCAGTGTGTTGGTTATAGACTCCGCTTTGCCATCAATCATATTGCAGGTTGATACAAAGTGTGGTGTGTGGCCGGCTAAATATTCCAGCCCTCACCCCCAGGCCGCCAGATGGAGCTCTCCCAACAGCGTGGACGTTCCCCGAATTCCAGCAGGGCCTCATGGACTTTGTAGTTTATATGCACAGCCCTGCTGGATACCTTGGGGACCACCAGGAGTCGCTGTGGGGAGACTGCCGGACTCTTACTTGCCCTATAACCCGGAGGTGCGCCATGATCACGTGACAAGAGGAAACGACGTGCTTCCGGGTTGAAGAAAGGAGTTTTTATCTGACCCGGAAGTGTTCATGATCACATGGACAGAAGGGAGAAACACTTCCGGGTCAAGGGGTATAAAGGACTCATGGGTACGCCCAGACATTGAGCTGAGCTGGGAGGAAGGGTGGCAAAGTGTCTGGGAGTGTGGAGGATTGATTATTGATTATTTATTGTTTATTGTTTATTATTGAGTATTGTGGAGAGGAGGGTGCTTTGTGCACTGTATTGTCCAAATAAATACAATTATTGGACTTTTACCTGGTGTCTGACGTCTGATCCAAGGGTTCAAGGGGTCACGGAGACCTCTAATCGATCACAAAAGCTAATTCTGACCTCTTTAGTGACCTGGCAAACATATTTAATGTAAACAATTAATTGTTTTACAACTGAGATGTCTGTGGTTTCATCACAGAATACTTAAAAATTTTCAGCGTGTATATTTTTCAGTATGTTAGACTTTATTTCTGATGCTAAGACAGCCAGCAGCTCTTGCATTATTCTTTCAGAGGTGTAATGTGCATTTTTACCAACACTGACATGTTGTAAAAAGGAACAACCCATTTCTTTACAGTGTTTCAACAGCTTTTCAAACAATGTTGTATGTGGCAACTCATTTTTTCCCAACCATACATCTTAAAGTTCCCACAAAGGCATCTCTCTGTAAGTTATTTAACACAGATATAGATCTTTCAATTTGACTGATTCCAGTTTGCTCTAGTACACACTTTCCTAAAATATCAGCAGAAAACTCAATGTGCTTTTTACTTTTTTCATGGTCCAGCAAGCTTTCTTTTTGAATTCTTGTGCATGGCACGTTTACCCAAAGTAACTCCCACCTTGTTGGGTGTTATTTTGAATATTTCATGCACAATGAGCACCACATACCATTTTTTTGACCATTAGCCAATCAAAATCTTTAAACCATTGTTTGTTTATGCCGGATAAACAGTGCGTAGATTTATCAATTGGCAGAGTGTGTTCTGAAGGGATTTCCCCTGATGGACCAGCCTCTGCAATGTCTTTGTCTGAAATTGCCACATCAGGAGTAGACGCCGCACCTTCATTAGTTTGTGGCGTCTCTTTTCTGAAATAACAGAGCAGTGTTGTTTTCTGAACACTTTTTTTTACTCATGTTGGTAAAACATTTGGGGGAAAAAATTATAAATACCTATGAATAAGACTTTTGAGTGGGAAAGTGGGAGCCTGTTGGATATTCAATGCACATTTGCACTACAGCAGGGTAAGATATGAACAAAAAAAGGAATGGCAGATGGGTCACTTTAACAAACCCTCAGCAATTCAGTGACAAAACTTTTGCTCAGGACACAGTGTGTGCTGCAAGAGTTTCTGCACACTTTTTGCATTATGGACGCAGGTCCAAATATGAGCAAATATAAGAACGGCAGATGGGGTCACTTTAACAAAACACTCAGTATGAGCAAATATAAAAAACGTCAGAGGGATTCACTTACACAGGAACCACAGTGAGTTCTACAAGGGTTTTGCACAGAGAACATACCTAATGCTTAAACAACTGTGTGTGTGTGTATATGTATATATATATGTATATATATGTATATATATATATATATATTGGTTTGCCATGTACTGAACAAGAAGAGAGCAGTTGTACGTTTAGCAGCACTGCACAGACACTGAGAACAGAGACATCACTTCCTGACACCCTTTTTCTGATATCTGACAGGCTGGTGCCACTAGTCTTTTTTTTTATTTTATCAGTCCTCCTCTCGCCCGCCCACTTACACATCCTTTTTGCTTGTGAACTGCCGCTCTGCTCCCGCTATTAGCACGTACAGCCCCCTTTTGCCCGTCCACCTCCCCATACTCCTTGCTACTGTATTAAGTTGCTACGCCCCCGCTATTACCATGTACAGCCCCCTCTCGAAAGCCCACCTCCCCATACTCTTTGCTTGTGAACTCTGCTCCACCTCGTCCCCGCTATTAGCTTGTTCAGCATCAAGTGATCGGCAACATCTTGCCCCGCGCCTGTCCCCTCGCGACTTGTGGTCCCGCTTCTAAAAAATTTGCCCACCTGCCCGCTCGTCCCTTGCCATCTCTGCAGATTATTAGATGTGTCTGTGCCTGTAGATCTGTGGCTGTCATCTCACAATGTCATGCGAGATCACAGCCGGGCGCTCAACTAAATTAGCTGGGTGGAGTGCCCGGCTAAAAGACTCTAGGGAGAACACTGGTAAAGCCCCTGAGTGCAAGACTGTGCAGCACATAGTGAAGACATTTGAGAGGATCATAGTTGTCTCCATCTTTTCCATCAAGGACATCTTTCAAACACGCTGTCTGCATAGAGCCTCTGCCTCTGTGAAAAATGTCTGTCACTTGTCATCACACTGTTTGACCTCCTGCCGCAAGGCACAAGATTTCGCAGCATTAGGACCAGTACGTCTAGATTCTTTAACAGTTTTTTCCTCAGGCTGTCAGACTTCTGAACTTCTACATGTCACCCAGCACCACATCCCTATAACAATCCCCCAATCATGTACTGTCTCTATACACTCTGCACTTTACTATGGACATTGAGCATCATTTGAGCTTTATAGTTCTGGGGTTTTTTTTTTGGTCTTGTTACATCATATTGTTCCACTGGTTTTGGTAATGTTATGGCGTATATTGATTTGACTATGCACCTGCGACTGTAAGGAGCAAAATTTCGTTCAAGTAATGTACTATGTATGAGAATGAATGACAATAAAAGTTGAGTATATTAATCTTGATTACAACTGGCAGTGATTACTGCCTTCTAGTTAGTACTTTTGGTCTGTCAAACATTGAGCTTTCCCAGTTTATAGACTGCTGAAAACGGCAAATGTTGTTTCCCAATCACAAATATTAACTGAGAGTGTACTGGCAAATCCGAGGGAATTGAATCATATAACTACAGAGATGACTGTGCTGAACACAATTTTAGCAATCTGATCTCTAACAATATCTTTCAAAAAGTGTGAATTTTTTTTTTGCTGTTTGCCACAGCTTCCAGAAAAGTTTAGAAGTATAAATAATGTTGAATTTATATCACCTGACACAAAAAGAATTGTTTATAATATGGAATTGTTTTGCTTCCAATAGTAATGGTGCACTGCACTCAAATATTTATACAAATATTTATACAACCATCTACACTTCAAGCACATAGGTCATGAAAGCTAAGCATGTAGGAGCAAGTGGCAGTAATGTTAGGTCTATAACAAACATAACCAGTAATTTCCCATTTATACGTGCATGGGTCTGTATCGATCAGGCTGTCGAAGGCAAATACACAATGACTTGTTCTCTGTATGTATCAAAAGACAAGCCTTTGATTAAAACTGTGTGCAATGACGGTTTTAATATGTGACAACACCCAGGGTAAGAAATACGTCAGTCCATCCCACAGTTATTTTTTCGATGTTGTGTTGTCTTTTTTCCAAATTATGGAAAAATATGAAACAGGTGGAGTGTGAAGTCTTATGCATCTGCAGCAGATTTGTGGTTGAGTAGAACTATGGAAGCATAACTGAGCATAGCAGTTCATTATGAATTTCCCATTGGGATTAATAAAGTATCTATCTATCTATCTATCTATCTATCTATCTATCTATCTATCTATCTATCTATCTATCTATCATGTTGATGGATTTACGCTGAAAAATATATGCTTAAAAACTGAAGACTTTTCATCAACATCGGTAGCAAATTTGCATCGTTACAGATAATGAGGCAAACTTAGAAAATGATGATGCTTTGTTTAACTGAATGTGACTCCAGAACTTTGGTCATAAGGGACTGCAATGTACATTTTTATATGATTTGAACATTTTTTAGGTAATCTTAAAACATAGATTTATATTGTTAAATGTGAATTTTTTTAATGTACTGTGTGTATACAGCATATGCAGATGGCTTTATTGTAGTTCTATTAATTGAAATTAATAAATGCAATCACAATGGCAAGGACAATAATTTTAATTATAAATTTTATTGTAATTGTGCACAAATATAGGTGTGTGAGCCACACCACCTGGTTGAACAGAGTGCAAAACATTTATATGTAGAATGCAAGAAGCACTTTGTTTTCTTTTTAAAACCCCAATTCCAAAAAAGTTGGGATGCTGTGGTAAATGTAAATAAAAACCAAATGTCATTATTTGCAAATCATTTAATTACATATTTAATTGAAATTTGAATAAATGCAACATATCAAATGATGAAACTGAGAAATGCAGTTGTAAGAGCCATTTGCTAGTTATTTAAGTTATATTAAAGATTTGCTTATATAGTAGTGCATAGTCTATGGGGGTTCTTATAACCCCCACAAGCTGAATTGAATTGGTATATTGTATGTCTTGCCTCACTTACTATAGATTAGTCTCAGCTAGTGACCTTTCTTGCCATATGTAAGGCATGGAGGGCACATGGTTCTAAACCGGGCCTTAACGTGCCCAATAGTAAGCAACGCGAAGTGCTCTATTGAACTTGCAGTGCCATGCGTTTTGAGTGTACTGAAGGCGAAGTAAAGCATCTTTAAGTTTAGAAACAACTGAAGTTAGACAGGAAAATTTACAGTGCTGTTTATAAGTATTTGCCCCTTCCTGATTTCTTAATTTTTTTTGCATGTTTGTCACGCTTAAGTGTTTCAGATTGGCAAACAAATTTTAATATTAGACAAAGATAAGTAAAAACAAATTGCAGTGTTTCAGTGAAATATAGGTTTGGAAAGTTTTTTTTCCTTAATAAATAAGACCATCACTTTAAAAACTGCATTTTGTGTTTACTTGGGTTATCTTTGTCTAATATTAAAATTTGTTTGCTGATCTGAAACATTTAAGTGTGACAAACATGCAAAAAAAAGAAGAAGAAGAAATCAGGAAGGGGCAAATACTTTTTCAAAGCATTGTAAGTTTAGAGAAGAAACATTTTTTTTCGTTTTTTATTCTACATGTGTAACATTTTTTTTTACTTTATGGTTTTTTTGCCTTGAATTTTCACAAAATCTTTTAAAACAAACTTTTGGACTAAGAGATTTCTTTCAGCACACGTTTGACCTGTGCTCAATCTTGCCTTACTCACCTGCAGCTACAGTAGTTGTGTTATGAAAGGTATACCTCATTTTGAATTTGATGCTGGCATCACGTTTCAGAGTTTTGGACAGGTGCATCAATAGATTGGAAAAGTGGTGTAATGCTAAAAAAAAAAAAAAAACACCCGGTGTAATATCTTATGAATAATTAGGTTAATTAGCAACAGACCAGTAAAGGGAATGGATATATATAATAAGAGCATCCTAGAGAGGCAGAGTCTGTCAGAAGTAAACATGGCAAAGGGTTCACCACTCTGTGAAAGTCTGCACAGGTAAATAGTGCAATAAGTTAAGAATAAGTTCCTCAACCTAAATTTAAAAAGAATTTGTGGATTTCATCATCTATGGAGCATTAACTCTGTACACAAGGGATATGATCCTGAACTTTGAACCCTCAGCCAGCACTGCATTAAAAATAGAAATGATTCTTTAGTGGACATCACTGCATGGCTCAGGAACACTTATGGAATCCATTTTCTGTAAACACAGTTCATCGTTGCATCCTGAAATTCAAGTTATAACTCTACCACATCCAAAGAAGAAATCATATGTAAACAGTAAACATTATCCAGAAACATTCCCTTCTTCTCTCGGCCCAAGCTCATTTAAAATGAACTAAGGTGAAATGGAAAACTGCCATGTTGTCTAATGAGTCAAAATTTTAAATTCTTTTTTTTTTTTTTTCATTAGAAATCATGAATGATGTATCCCTTAGGCGATAAATGAGCAGGACCAACAAACAAGTTATCAGCACACAGTTCAAAAGCCAGTATTTGTGATGGTATGGTGATGCATTAGTGCACGTAGCACTTGTAGCTTACACATCTGGGACGGCACCATTAATGCTGAGCATTATCTACATATTTTGGAGCAACATGCTCCAAAGATATTACCAAACCACATTTTCCATATATTACAACAGCATGGTTTTGAAATACAGTAATCCCTCCTCCATCGCGGGGGTTGCGTTCCAGAGCCACCCGCGAAATAAGAAAATCCGCGAAGTAGAAACCATATGTTTATATGGTTATTTTTATATTGTCATGCTTGGGTCACAGATTTGCGCAGAAACACAGGAGGTTGTAGAGAGACAGGAACGTTATTCAAACACTGCAAACAAACATTTATCTCTTTTTCAAACGTTTAAACTGTGCTCCATGACAAGACAGAGATGACAGTTCCGTCTCACAATTAAAAGAATGCAAACATATCTTCCCTCTTCAAAGGAGTGCTTGTCAGGAGCAGATCATGTCACAGAGATAGAAAAAAGCAAACAGATCAATAGGGCTGTTTTTCTTTTAAGTATGTGAAGCACCGCGGCACAAAGCTGTTGAAGGCGGCAGCTCACACCCCCTCCGTCAGGAGCAGACAAAGTAAGCTGTTGAAGGTGGCAGCTCACACCCCCTCCGTCAGGAGCAGACAAAGTGAGACAGAGTTTGTTTTTCAATCAAAAATCAATACGTGCCCTTCGAGCTTTTAAGTATGCGAAGCTCCGTGCAGCATGTCATTTCAGGAAGCAGCTGCACAAAAGATCACAACGTGAAGATAATCTTTCAGCATTTTTAGACGAGCGTCGGTATCGTCTAGGTGTGCAAACAGCCCCCCTGCTCAATTCCCCTACGTCAGGATCAGAGAAAGTCAGCGCAAAAGAAAGAGAAAAGTAAGCCGGGTAGCTTCTCAGCCATCTGCCAAAAGCGTCCCTTGTATGAAATCAACTGGGCAAACCAACTGAGGAAGCATGTACCAGAAATTAAAAGACCCATTGTCCGCAGAAACCCGCGAAGCAGCGAAAAATCCGCGATATACATTTAAATATGCTTACATATAAAATCCGCGATGGAGTGAAGCCGCGAAAGGCGAAGCGCGATATAGCGAGGGATGACTGTAAAGGAGTCCAGGTGCTAAACTGGCCTGCCTGTAGTCTAGACCTGTCACTTAATGAAATTATGAAATGAAAAATACAACTAAGGAGCCTCCAAACTGTTAAGCAGCTGAAATCCTTTGTCAGACAAAACTGAGACAACACTTCACTTTCAAAACTACAGCAGCTGGTCTCCTCATTTTTCAAACGCTTATAGTTTGTTTAGATTAGAGTTGTGCTCATGTTGGCTAGCAATTTGAAGTTATATTTATTTCATTAATGTGTTTTTTAAAATCTGGCCTGTCCTAAACTCACTCACTCCACCCTCACTTAATTATCTCATTTAAAGAACCCTAGCCTACTCTGCACAACGGCATTTGTAATACATCAGTGACTCTCATTTTCTGATCTGACTTGTCCAGATTGTATAAGTAAGGTTCAATTTCCCCAAAAGACAACCAAATAGCCTCTAAACCTATGCTCCTGTATCCTGTAAGATTTGAGTTGGACATCAAACATTCTCATCTCCTCACACTTACCTAGAATGGTGCACGTTCTTAGGCTCTCCCTTTGTAAGTCAAGCATTTTGGTCCTTAATATAGGATCTACACCACATCAAACCAGGGTTTTATCCACATGTTGAGGGAGGTTTTCCATCTGTATACTGTTAAGGCATTGAATTCACCACTTGATTTTAGTTGTTTATTTGTTATTCAGTTTTTTGTAGAACCTTTGACATGATCTTTACAAATTACACTCAGTATTATTTTGGAAGAATTAGGTGAATAGGATTGTTGAGCTTTGTTTGGCTGAATGGCCTGTTCTTATCAAAATTGTTCAAATGTGCTAAAGAGAGTAATGGAAAACTGCTTGCTCAGTGAGAATTAACTTTCTTCCCTTCTTGCTTATGGATTAAACTTTTACTTTGAATCTTATTTTCGCTTCCTTCTCACTTCCTTAAGCTTTCAACTTGTCTTAATGTACTATTATTATGGCTTGCTCTGTGGTTTTTCTTTTATGATTGGTTAGTGCTTCCTACTGTGGTGTTTGCAGCACATTTAGAAGCTTTCACATTGCCACATTCAATACTTGTTAGTTCTTGACCTTTCCTAGCTGAAAGCAAATGATTGAAACCTTTCTGATAGTGTTTTCCCTCTTTTCTAAGTTTCATACTTCAGGTCTAGGTAATATGATTTTAAACAAATATGGTATGTATTAATATTGTTACTGTCTTCCCTGACACCTCAATCATCTTACCTCTCCTGTCATTGTTCATTTTACCCAGAACAGCTAATATGAACTCTTTATACACTCATACATTCTCTTAAATTTTGCCTAAGCTTTGTTACCATAGAGAACATTAGTAAAAACATTTTAAAATGAATAAAAGCTGTTGGCAAGTAAAATCAAAATTTTGAGTGGAAATTAAGAAAAGATAAAAGTTTGTATAGGAGCTCCTAAGTGTTTTTAACAAAAACTCCAGAACCAGTGTAAGGTCCGTTCATAGTCCAGGCTCTTTTTAGCATAGCAAAGGCTCCTTTTCCAGTGCTATTGTGAATTTCCCATTGGGATTAATAAAGTATCTATCTATCTATCTATTAAAACAAGTGTCACTCTTGCCTGCAAGGCCTGAGCCTGTCTTGTAACTGTCTAGACAAATCAACTTAATATTGAAGTGTTTTTATTTTTGTTGCTTTTATGTTCAAATTGTAGACATCTTAGGGTTGTTGAAGCTAAAATTAAGCCTTGTTTTAGAATGTACTTAGTTAGACCTTGTTCATTTAATTGTATGACACCCTTTTAAACAAAAATAAAGTGTGAATATAATACTGTGTGTTTTGCATGGTATTATTAATAGTCATTTTTAATCTTTATTATATACAGAGGAGCTGACTCCATTACTACTGGCTTCACAGAAGCAGTTTAACTTCACCCATATCTGTGCTGGAGCTTCTGCCTTTGGAAAGGTAATTATTGAAAATATATATAGCAGATTTATTAGATTGACTTTATAGGATGTATTCATTTTGAATAATAAGTCTTATCTAAATATAATTCTCTGATGGTTAGATTTCATTATGCTGAAATATTCAGATAAATTCATACAGAGTTTGTGAATTACACACATATAAAGTGGTGCTTGAACGTTAGTGAACCCATCAGAATTTTCCATATTCCTGCATAAATGTGACTTAAAAACATCATCAGATTTTCACACAAGTCCTAAAAGCAGATATGGAGAACCCAGTTAAACAAATGAAACAAAAATATAATAATACTTTGGTCATGTATTTATTGAGGAAAATCACCAAAATCACTAACTTTCAAGCACCACTGTAGCATTGTGACATAAAATGTGATGGTGAAGTCTATAATTGTCTCATCCAGTCAGTAACTCAGTCTATTTTCTGCAGTGGTCTTCTGTGCAAAATTAAGTAAAACTGTTTTTTTAGATATTAATATAAAAATCAATATGACTATCAAAAGCAATAATGAGTAATTATTTGTATATTTTATTGGAGTGGCTACTCTTGAGGTTTGAACGGAATAATAGTTCTGAAGAGTGAACATTGAAGAGGCAGCACTACAAAGCTATTTGAGTATTTACTTATATGATTGTTTTATGGCTTTGAAATACTGAGACAACCTGTTGAATATGCTTTATAAACTTGAATCGTATATATTTTTATGTTAAACTTTTTTTAGATACTGTTGTTCATCTATTTAATTTTATATAATTTCAAATTATGGCAATGAGGCATCACAGTCAATGGTTAGTACTGCTATTTCAGAGCACTGGATTTCATTGCTATTGCCATTGTTTATTTGGAGTTTGCACATTCTTCTGTGCTTCTTTGCGTTCTTCTCTGCATAGAATTTCATCCAACTTCCAGAAAACATTTCACTCATGTTGTTTAGCAAGTCTGAATTGGCCTAGTATGCATAAATGTCTGTTTGCTTTTTGATGTTCTGGCAACCTTTCCAGGTTTGGTTCTTGCTTTGAGCCCAAGGACTCTGCTAAATAAGTAATAATAATGAAGAGGAGATACTTAAAATATTGACAGTGCAACATTAAGTACATTTAGTTGTTTCATCTATAAAACATCTAAAGAATGCACAGTGTTTCAATTTATGTAAACGAAAGATGGGTAGGGACTTTACATTGTCTAGGCTCTAGGAGCCAAAAGAAGCATAACTGTGGAAAGAAAAAACTAAATAATAACTATATTTAGCATATTTAAGCAATCACATGCATTTTTGTGTGTTGTAATTAAAAAGAGGCAATGTACAGTCTGTCCTGTTCTTTCTCTTTATGTCACTTGCATAGTGAATCCTGTTTCTGTGAAGGGTGGTACTCCCAAGTGTCACATTTGTTTGAAAGTTACAGTTTTCACTAGCATCTTTTAAGCAACAGTAAATGAGTCATGAACACATCACTCTTTACAAATGCACAATGAGCAAAAAAGTAATTATCCTCTTTAATAAAATCCCTTTGTGCGTCAAGGTGTCCGTGTGTGTGTGTCTTCTGGTGAAGTGCGCATGTGCGGGGCACGGTGCGACGCGCAATATTACTGTCAGAGAAAGTTAGAGGCGTTTTACGGAAATACAAACCAGTATTACTGCGAGAGGAAATTAAAGGTACACAATACAGTGACGCATATTACAGCCACATACAAGCCAGTATTACTGTCAGAGGAGATTAAAGGCATATTACGACGCGCACACCTGTATTACCGCCAGAGAAAACTAAAGGTATATTACGGACGTACAAGACAGTATTACTGTCACAGAAAATTAAAGACACACAATACATGGCGGCAGCCCACAAAGAACGGTCAGCTCAT
The DNA here is from genome assembly GCF_900747795.2 of Erpetoichthys calabaricus. Classification (NCBI taxonomy): domain Eukaryota; kingdom Metazoa; phylum Chordata; class Cladistia; order Polypteriformes; family Polypteridae; genus Erpetoichthys; species Erpetoichthys calabaricus. The sequence continues at coordinate 54,209,950 of NC_041410.2, read as the reverse complement.
CAAGTAAACAACAAAAGAAAGGCTGAAAGAAAGAAAAATACGACCAACAAAAAGAATGAGGTCAAAGTCCCTTGCCATTTAATATAGACTGTTCCTACTAATGTTTATGCACTACTGTTAGTGCACAACTGTAACCGTTATTGTAACGGGCTAAATGACTAGTATTAATAATAAAACACATAATAATGTATATGTACTATACTATAGGTGTATACTACACCTGTGTTTGCACATACAGTCATGCGGCAATTTATGGCCATTCGTACTTGCAGCTGACAGCCATTGGAAAACAATAAGGTAATAATGTTGTGAAATTGCAAAAACCAGCTGCTACAGTCTGCAAAGGCCATACGCCTTTTGTTCATCACATATTGCGGCAGTGTTTCTAGCCAGAGAATGATAAGCTCTGCATAGAAGCAATGAGAGATGCGGTGGTGCAGCCGCAGAGGAACAGTCTCTCGGCTGTCTGCTTTCGTGTACAGAAGCTGCAACTCACAAATGGACACAAACTAGCAATATATATTGTGGCTGATGGCCGGGACACTCTTTGACACTGGGTCCGGTGGAGCAGCCATGGGATGCACACTATGTCCCCCAGAACACATGGTGGCAGCCCTCTTGGGTTACATCGGGGCCACAGGCATGGGACTTCAGGGCTCAGCCCTGTTGGGCTCTGTGGCCACCACCGGGAGGAGCTGCACGGCTTAATGAGCCTGTGTGGGCTGTAAGAAGAACCTGCAGCCACTACTCGAGGCGCCAGAGTCTGGAGGAGAAAGACGAAGCTGCCTGGGAGGAGTGGAAAAAGAAAAGTGTGGTTTTTGGGTGTTTTCTTTTGGTGTGTGTTTTGGGGACTGTGTAGGGCCTGTGGGACACAGGGAAGACATTCCCCATGGCTGAAGAATAGAAAAATAAATAATTTTGTTAATTTTCTCCTGTGCCTCCGTTATCAGTCTGTGTCTGGTTGGCGCCAACCAAGCGCTTTTTCCACAATATACATATATATGTGTGGGTGCGTGCGTGTGTTAACTAAAAGATGTTATTGCGTAAGCAACTTTTTATCAATGTTTTATCAATGTCTGCCTCTTAACTCGGATCCAGCCCAGTTCTCACTGTTGTTTTGTTGGTAGAAAGTGATTATATAAACACATTTTGATTGGATACATTAAATGTGTCGGCCATGATCTGAAAGGCACATTCAGGCCTGGTTTCTGAGTTGACCTTAGTTTTTGAATCTAATAGGTTATCTGTGTTTGTCAAAGAATCTTTGTAGATTATTATTAGGGTAGCTCATCGTCCTTGATGTTGTCTAAGGAAGATGCTACTAATAGTACAAGACTCTTCAAGACAAAGCTAACTGGCTCACACTTACCATGCAATGACAAGGTTAAGTTTTTGACAAAATTAGCAAGTGCTAAAGATGAATATTTTCTCTGGTTCGCTACAAAACAGGTGAGTAGTTAATTTAAATGACAAATGTAAAATAACAGTGGTGTATTTCAAACACTTATAATATAATGAGAGTTTCTGTTAATATTTTAGTGCAAACCTAAAACTCAAGAAGTAAAAGCTTTTATTCTTGGTATTAATCACTGACAATGTTGAAGCCTATGTGACTTTTAATTTTACTTTTGGCTGCATTCTGTAGTATCAGAAATGAGCAAAAGCATGTTAGTTATTGAAAATAAGGCCTAGGTTAAGTAGGTTATATGATAAACATATGACAAAAAACAATTTTTATGTTATAATATATGCACCCTGTACCTATGAGTGGAAACTAATGATTTCATTTAGATGAAACTTGGTTGGACAAAAGGTTTTCCTAAGCTCTATCACCATTTCCACAGCAACATACAGTTGTCCATATATCATAGATAAACAGCGTCCTGCATAGCTCATCAAATATTTATATGTTTTAAATAAATATTTAATACCATCATCTCATCCACGCAGCAAAAAATTAAGTAAATAGAATGTTTTTGTGTTGGGAATTATGTTACAAAAACTCTTAAAGCTCTTATTAGTTTAAGTTTGTACATATTTTTGAATGGTAGGTCTACCTATGCATATTCAGTATACTTCACATAACACTTCAGCTAGTAAGGTACATTTTAAGTACATTAACTTGTAAAGCCTTATGCTATATGTTTTCTGCTTTCCTTTGATTTTTGTGTGTTTCATTTTTGTTTAATGCTATATGTTTATTAACATTGTAGATTTTTGCACATTTCTTGAACACTCAATTTAAATTACACATATATATATACAGTGGGGCAAAATATTATTTAGTCAGCCACCAATTGTGCAAGTTCACCCACTTAAAAAGATGAGAGAGGCCTGTAATTTTCATCATAGGTATACCTCAACTATGAGAGACAAAAGGAGAAAAAAAATCCAGAAAATCACATTCTGATTTTTGAAGAATGGTGGCTGACTAAATACTTTTTTGCCCCACTGTATGTATATATATTATATATATGTATATATATATATATATATATATATATATATATATATATATATATATATATATATATATATATATATATATATATACAGTGGGTACGGAAAGTATTCAGACCCCCTTCAATTTTTCACTCTTTGTTATATTGCAGCCATTTGCTAAAACCATTTAAATTAATTTTTTTCCTCATTAATGTACACACAGCACCCCATATTGACAGACAAAAAAATAATTTTTGAAATTGTTGCAGATTTATTAAAAAGAAAAACTGAAATATCACATGGTCCTAATATTATTAATATGATTTGTTGATGATGGCTCCTTAATGTACATAATATAAAAATATAGTCATTGTCTTATGGTTTACTCCTCAAAAATCCATCCCCATATCTGAGTATACAAGAAAGTCTAGGGGAGACCACTCCCGGTTTTTGAAAATAAAACTGCACTGATCAGGAGACTGACTAGGTCATCATACAAGATCAGCATATTGTTGCTGACCAATCACTTTTGCTTTAAAAGCATTGTTTAACAATGAAGTGATGCAAGCAAAGGTAGGTAGGTAAAGAGAGTCTGCCAACTGATGAAAAACTAAACATACTAATGGGTTTATGTATTTATTAATTTATCTTTTTAAGTTCATATTGAAAACTTAAAATACCTGATATTGTGAAAGTAATCCATTAGCAGAATTATGTTTTAAAATATTTGTCTCCCTTTTTTCAATGTTTTTCTCTCTCTCTCAAAATAGATGTCATATTCTTTTTGTTCTTACCAGGGATTTTTCCTGCCTTACATCCAAACCTGCTGCGGTAGGCTGCAGGTTTCCTGCGATCCTGCTCAGGATTAACAGGTTTAGATAATGTATATATTGTTCTTAATCTCAGATGCTGTCTCTGTCGTTTTATGCCTGTCCGTACTCCTATTACCTGCTCTTGCTCTGCCCATGTTGGGCTATTCAAGACTCGCTGCTCCTAACCTTGACACTACATGCTTGTTTTTCTTTGATTCCCTCAATACAGCTAGGTGGGGTCTGCACACTGATTCAAGTCTAAGAGCCCTGTTCTTCCTAAGGCCTGTGATTTTCATAAGAAAATATTATAAAATTGTGTAAAATTGTTCATATTAATTATGCTTGTTTTTATCAGACAAAAACAAAACCAGATAGTAAACTTTCACTAACATTAAAATCGTATCCAAGTCTGTTAAGTGTACAGTTCTGTATGATTGTGACACAAAACTAAACTGCATAGGAGCTCCATTCCATAATTACTAAAACTAAAACTGAAACTAATAGATATAAAAATAAAATGGAAAAGTCTTTGTGAAATAAAAACTAAACTAAAACTAAAAATACACGATGAAGGAAAACTAAAACTAAACTGAATTTCCAAGTAAGGTCAGAAAAAATATAGAAATAAAAATTAATATAAAAAGGCAAAACTATAATAACCATGATTCTGACAAAGGCTACATATTAATAATACAAAAGGGGAAAGTATGAGCAATATATTACTCTACCAAGACAAAACACCTGCGCTCTCAGCTCTTATAAATGTTTACGTTTTCCTCACTTTAAGTTCCCAATAAAAGAAAGCTTATTATGTCCAAATCTTATTGAAGAATTTCATCCTGAAGGGTTATTAACTGAAGAAATGAGTACATGGGCAATCCTAGCACTGAGAAACGATGAAGTCAAACGAATTAACGCAAAAATTGTCGATTAGCTAAATGGCAAATTGGTCAAATGCGTATCAATAGACTATGCTGTCGAACAATTCTGACATGTAATATTTTAACAGTCAACAAGAAAGGTAATATAGTACATCTTCCACGGATAACATTAATAATAATAACAATAATAATTAATTACATTTATATAGCGCTTTTCTCAGTACTCAAAGCGCTATCCACACAGGGAGGAACCGGGAAGCAAACTCACAATCTTCCACAGTCTCCTTACTGCAAAGCAGTAGCATTACCACTGCGCTACCTGTGAGGACTATTAGACACCAAAGGTGATCTTGATGTGCCATTCGTATTAAAATGTTTACAGTTAGCTGTTAGAATAGCTTTTGCTATGACAATTAACAAATCACAGGGACAAACATTAGAAAAAGTCGGTTTATTTATTAGAGAAAGAAATGATATTCACTCACGGGCAGTTATACATTGTGTTGGCACGATGTAAGTACAAACATGGAATCAAAATTCAAAAATTTATTTTTACTGAAGTTTTACAGTAAAAGTGTAAGTTTAAAAAGTATTTGTGTGTTAATTTCAAACCCAAATAGAACAAAAACGTATAATGCAACAAATACCTCTAACGCAACATGAAACATAATTTTTTGTCAATTTATTACGTTTTACTATTTTTTACTATGGTTAATTACTCGCTGTAATGTAAAATAGTTAGTTCTATTATGCAAATACATAACAATTTGTTTAAATTGTACATCTGCTTTCCCATACACATGCGTCAGATCCGCGAAGTGGCTAGTGCGTGGCATCTGCCCGGGGGTTGGTGAGCAAGTTGGCAAGTATGTATATGTGTTTATGTATGTATGTGTGTATGTATATATGTACTGTGTGTATGTGTGTATGTATATATAATCTGTCTTGTATAAAAACGTCTACGTGTGAAATTGCGTGTGTCTGTCCGGCCTGGGAGTGCAAGGCTACTACTACAGCCTGGAGCTCAGAGAGCCGAAAAGGTGGCCCCAAGTTAACGAGTCGGAAGTAGAAAGCGACTCCGTTTCCAAAATAAAACCGCCGAGAAAAGAGAGAAGCTCTTACGCAAGTAAGACGAGCACATCGGCAAAATGAAACCTAGGAGAGAGATGCCCAGAGTAGTTCCTTTCATTACCTGACATCTCTACATTTCAGTTTTTTTTGTGACGATTTCAGTAGTTTTTTGGACCCCAGGCTTTTTACAGCACGGGCTTACACAGCTAGTATATATGTATATATATGTGTATATATAATTGCTGGCCTGAGATTACACAAGTAATGACCATTAGGAGAGTTCTGGAAATTGTGTCCATAGATTGTTTTGCTGATGTTACACAGATCTCTGTGTTTACAAAGGGTTGCACCCAGGTGTAGTAATGAGAATAAGAATGATCAAGAACAGAATTGAACCAAGAAAACAAAGCATGGTTTTGACTTATATTTTTCAATAGTGACATGTTCTTCCTACTTGGTAAAATAGGAATTGAACTGCTTCTACACAGTACCCAAGATGCTGATGACCCTTAGTTGACATAGTAAGATGTCATGGTTGAAGTAGAATTCAAGATCCTGAATCTGCTGCCATAAGAAGGTAATTTACAATCTTGATTAAGGCTGTTTCAGAACTATGGTGGCTCAGAAACTACAGTGAAAGACTTGAATAAAATCATTTACCTCTAGATGAGAGTATAGTTTCAAGACGACAGTCTTCTGAAGTAACCAAAGGAAGGTTAGAGATCAGGCAATAGTAGAAAGGATAACACAGCAGAATCAAGTTTAGTTTTTTTTAACATTAGTTTTATGATAGCAGACTTAAAAATAGCAGGTATTTTTGCAGCTAGCAGGGACATATTCATAATAGCAGTGAGTAGAATGGTCCAGGAAACAAGTATGCATGTTTTGTATAGTCTTTTGTGAATGACCCCTGCCCTTCCTTGTGATAATTCTCTGTCAAGATGCTAATGTAACCTGTATGTGTGTGCTAGACCATCAATTATGTTGTCTGATTTTTTTTTTTCAAGACTCACTGTCTTAATCTTCTTTATTTATGTATCTGGTTTGTACAATGCTATATACTGTATACGCTGCTGTTCTTTATTATATTCTGTAAGTGCCTTGAGCATGGGAAAGGCGGTATATAAATAAAGTGCATTATTATTATTAATCTCGTCGGAGATATGCCACTCTCAACTCATGCAGCATTTTAGACCCATTAGCCCCTCACTTGGAAGCTGCATGGAAGCAGTAGTAACACTGAGAACAAGTGTCAAATCTGGTTGAAGTGCAGTCAGATGGTGGCATAAGTCACTTTTTCACAGACATCTACTACAAAGCTGTACAGTTTCCACTTTAAGAATCAACACATCAGTCCTTCATTTATTTTCAGATGACAGCAGACTGCAACCCTTGAGCAAATTATAAACCATTTATGGAAATGCACATGTTTAATTAAAGTTTAAATATCACTTTAGAATAAATGAAAGCAAATACAAATTTTGAAAGTGCACATTCCTAGTATGCAATGGCAGATACTGGAGTACATGATATTCACTCACGACTAATCAATAACGCATTAAGCATCCAACAAACATGGACCAAGCAATTTTAATAGCTAGTTAGCTATTGAAATGCTTTGGCTGTGTTACATATTGTGATTATTGCTTCTATTTAAGAAGTGATCGTGTTTGCTATGAAAGTACTATAAATAATAAATACTGATAAATATGACTTCTTATGTTATTAATGTGTTAAGAACTGATTATTTTATAGCTACTACATTATAAAAGGAGGGTGAATATATGTACTTGTGTATATGGGAGGCTTTTTGTTTAATGAGTGCTGCTTCTACTACTTACTTTTTATCTTCAGGATTTTGGAAAGAAAGTAGGTAGAACTTCATGGTAGTAAAAGCTGAATTTATTCATTATCGTAGGACAGAGGTTTAACTAACAATGTGGTATGTATTATAATATGAGAAATGCAGTGTCATGTACAGTGTTGTTATGCCAATATGTGGCTCGGTGTACCAGACTGAGAAAAACATTGTTATAGGTAAGCACATTCTGTAAGCTTTTTAGAGCTCTGTGATATTCTGTAAAAATGGAGTCCACCTTCATTAGATCCTCTTTAACGTCCATACATCCATCCATTTTCCAACCCGCTGAATCCGAACACAGGGTCACGGGGGTCTGCTGGAGCCAATCCCAGCCAACACAGGGCACAAGGCAGGAACCAATCCTGGGCTGGGTGCCAACCCCTCTTTAATGTTTTTTTAAAAATGTGTGTCAGACCCTAACCATTATCTGTTTACGTGTTCTTGTTAAAGAAAATGTACTCCAGCAAGCAGCCCTTTTTGGTTAATCTCTGTTTGTAAACTATTGTTTACACTGAAGTGCAATGCAAACCTAAGTGTTACACCATTACTATTACTTCTTTAAAATTGCGTGCACCTAATTAATTTTGTGGATTTGCTTAGGCACATTGGTACAAAAGTGTATTAATTGATATTGTTCCAAGGTTATCTAATTAGTCAATCATATTCTTGATAACATTTTAGAAACATAAAACTGTCTGTGTGGAATTTCTTCATAAACGCATCCTTTTGTAAACTTAATTATCCTCAATTATAAATCCTGCTGTTTGTCATTCTTAAAATAACTGTCAAATTTATGATCTAATGGTTTAAAAATTCAATTATAGTGCATTTAATAGTATATTGCATATCATAATCTCACTTTTCCTGAGCTAACTAGGATGTAGGGCTCTGCTTCCTGAACAGACAAGACATTTTGACAAATTGCACAATCCCGTGATAGATGTAGTTTCATTTTAATATTGCATTTTTTGTGCCATTTGAAACAACACATTTAATTATGATCTGCATATTTTTGCCTATAGTGTTCTCACTGTTTGACTTGGTTTTTTAGAGTTGCTTAAATTTACATGCATTATGTGTTTTAAACTGGTCTTTGGTTTTCTCCGATATTTTTTAAAAGCGTTATGCGTGGGTAAATTTATGACCCTAGTGTATTTTGGAACTCTGTACCTTTCTAAATAATAAAATATTACTTTATAAAATCAGTAATTCTGTCATTAAGTTGATCAAAACATCAATACAAACATTGGTTTTCTGGAAAGAAAAAATCATACAAAGCTCCAGTACTCTCATTGGCCACCCAGTGCACCTGTCTAGTACTCTATTTTGTCCCCAGATCACTCTAAATTTTCCAGGGCATGGATTCAGTAAAGTGCTGGAGATTTTCCTATTTTGGGCCATGCTGATTCAGTAACATCATTTAGTTCCTTCAAATTTGTTAGTCACACATTTATGCTGTGAACTGTCTGCCCCACCTCCTTCCAAATACTGTATGTAGTACAGAATGGGGACCTGAAACCCTGGAGTAACCATGGAAGCAGGTTGATTTCTGTTTTGTGGCATGATACATTATTCAGGTGGAAATGTCATTTAAAAAGCTGTAGACTGTTGTCATAAAGATATGCACGTGGCCAGCAACAATAGTTGGCAGGCACAAGATGGCACGTGGTCAGCAACAATAGTTGGCAGGCACAAGATGGCTGTTTGAATGAAAGGTCTATTGGCACTGTCGAACAAATATATATAAGGTAATGACCACTGAGTGTATTCCTTGTGAAAAACATTTTTTCATTGGAGTAGAGTAAATCATTCCTTCCTTTATAGCTTGTGACAAGTTATTGAGGCTCTGGAGTCTTAAAAAGGAAAAGAATAAACTTGATCAACATGTTAAAGAAAAACAGATAACTTTTTTTTTTTTAAATAAGAGCCCTCACTTTTTTCCAAATCACAACATCCAGTAAAAGATTTCAAGAAAACTACAACTTGCTGTATCTTGGCAGAAATATGTGCAAAATAGAAACTGCATTGACTATAATTGTGTCGCACTGCAGAATACACACTTAAATATGAAAAATGTAAAAGTGGTACTGTTCTACGTATCAACATGTCTTAGGAATGTGAGGTATACTAGCATCCACACATACCCTGCAAAAACTTGAAGAGAGCACTCTGCAGAAAAGGTGTTCAAAATAATGCAGGAAATAACTTATAGCATGCAAATGAGTAGAGTCATCCTAATAGCTTTGTTACGATTGTAACGATTGTAAACTGCATAAATAATGAAAATAATTACAGATGAGTAGAATTTGTGTTTTAAAGTAGCTTAACTATAGCTTAGTGAATAATAATAATAATACACTCTATTTATATAGTGCCTTTCCCATGCTCAAGGCACTTACAGAATATAAGAGAGAACGGCAGGGTATACAGTATATAGCGCTGTACAAACCAAATAAATAAATAAAGAAGATTACAACAGTGAATTCAGAGAAAAAGCCTAACAGACAACATAATTGATGGTCTAGCACACACACACACAGGTTACATGAGCATCTTGACAGAGAGGTAAACTCAGAGAATTGTAGTAAAGTCAAGTAGAGCTAAAAGCCTTCCTGAACAGATGAGTTTGGAGTTGGTTTTTAAAAGAATTCATGGAGTCAGCTGACCTGATTAATTTCGGTAGGTCATTCCAGAGTCTGGGCGCTATACAGCTGAAGGCCGTGTCACCCATGGAGTGTAGATTAGTGTGGGGCACAACAAGGTTGCCAGAATAAGAGGACCTTAGTGGGCGGGCAGGCACATAGTGATGAAGGTGGTCACTGATGTAGTTTGGCGCGAGGTTATTTAAGGCTTTGTAAGTTATTAGTAGGATTTTATATTCGATTCTGTAAGACACAGGGAGCCAGTGAAGACGGAGCAGGATGGGTGTGATGTGCTCGCTGCTGCTGGTTCGAGTAAGGACTCTTACAGTTGAGTTTTGAATAAGCTGGAGCTGTAATATAAGATTAGAAGGGGCCCCTGCCAGTAGGGAATTACAATAATCGATGCGGGATGTGATTAAAGCATGGACAAGTTTCTTAGAGAAGGAGAGGAAGGAGCGAACACAGGATATGTTACGGAGGTGAAAGTAAGAAAGTTTCTTTATGTGATTTATGTGGGCAGAATAAGAGAGGGAGGAATCAAAAATGACACCAAGATTCTTTACAGTACAACAGCAACATTTATTTATATAGCACATTTTCATACAAAAAAGTAGCTCAAAGTGCTTTACATAATGAAGAAAAGAAAAATAAAGTAAGAAATTAAAATAAGACAACATTAATCTATACTAATAAAAGGCAAAGCCCTCACTGACTGACTGACTCACTCACTCACTCATCACTAATTCTCCAACTTCCCGTGTAGGTAGAAGGCTGAAAGTTGGCAGGCTCATTCCTTACAGTTTACTTACAAAAGTTAGGCAGGTTTTATTTCGAAATTCTACGCGTAATGGTCATAACTGGAACCTGTTTTTTGTCCATATACTCTAATGGAGGAGGCGGAGTCACGTATCGCGTCATCACGTATTACGCCTCCTACGTAATCACGTGAAGTGAAAACAAGGAAGAGATTTACAGCACGAGTCAAACGCGGGAACGAAGGTAAATGACATTAATTGTTGAGTGTCTTTTAATACTGTGTAAGCATACATATTAACAGATGTGCAATTAAATGTGTGCATTTACGGGGTGTTTTCTCAGGCTTAAAGCTCGAAGTGATCACTCGAGTGATGGCAGCTTCACAAAAAAACAGATCCTTAACAAACTGTTATTGGTATATTTTACCTCAATTTTAAAAGGTTTTCTTTTCTTCTTAATAAAAATTTAAAAGCAGAACTTCGCCGGTGTGAACCGCGGGGATTTGAGCGACTGATGCATACAGACATATTCATGAGTGCAGGTACTTCGGAAAGAAAGCACCGTGTAAACCTAAAGTTTAAATTAAGTTCATAGACCTACAAAAGGTTGCCATTGATTTCAGGCAAGATTGCTTTTCTCCTGTACAACTATACGTTGCATTCTCAAGAGTGTGCTTGCACGGCTTGGTCATATTACAACAGGAGTGCTGAACTGACAAACTGGTATACAAACAGAACAATCGTAAAAACAGGATTAAATAGAAAGGCTGCTTCCGTTGGCGAAGCAACGAAAAAGGAAGACCTTATATGACATTCGTTTATAAAACAGCGGAGAGGCTGTGTGAAGTCAGCTACACAAAAAAACAGATCCTTAACAAATTGTTAGTGGTATATTTTACCTCAATTTTAAAAGGTTTTCTTTTCTTCTTAATAAAAATTTAAAAGCAGTATTTCGCCTGTGCCAAGCGCGGGGATTTCAGCGACTGACACATACAGATATATTCATGAGTGCAGGTACTATGGAAACAGAGCACCGTGTAAACCTAAAGTTTAAATTAAGTTTATAGACCTACAAAAGGTTGCCATTGATTTGAGGCAAGATTGCTTTTCTCCTGTACAAGTATACGTTGCATTCTTAACAGTAAGCTTGCACGGCTTGGTCATATTCCAACTGGAGTGCTGAACTGACGATAGATAGATAGATAGATATAGATAGATATAGATAGATAGATAGAGATATATATAGATAGATAGATACAGATATATATAGATATAGATATAGATAGATATATGTGTATGTATGTAGATATGTAATAATAATAATAATAAATTACATTTCTATATGTGTATGTATGTAGATATGTATATATGTGTATGTATGTAGATATGTATATATGTGTATATATATGTAGATATGTATATATATGTGTCTGTATGTGTATATATATATATATATATATATATATATATATATATATATATATATATATATATATGTGTGTGTGTATGTATGTGTGTATATGTACAGTGGTGTGAAAAACTATTTGCCCCCTTCCTGATTTCTTATTCTTTTGCATGTTTGTCACACAAAATGTTTCTGATCATCAAACACATTTAACCATTAGTCAAATATAACACAAGTAAACACAAAATGCAGTTTGTAAATGGTGGTTTTTATTATTTAGGGAGAAAAAAAAATCCAAACCTACATGGCCCTGTGTGAAAAAGTAATTGCCCCCTGAACCTAATAACTGGTTGGGCCACCCTTAGCAGCAATAACTGCAATCAAGCGTTTGCGATAACTTGCAATGAGTCTTTTACAGCGCTCTGGAGGAATTTTGGCCCACTCATCTTTGCAAAATTGTTGTAATTCAGCTTTATTTGAGGGTTTTCTAGCATGAACCGCCTTTTTAAGGTCATGCCATAGCATCTCAATTGGATTCAGGTCAGGACTTTGACTAGGCCACTCCAAAGTCTTCATTTTGTTTTTCTTCAGCCATTCAGAGGTGGATTTGCTGGTGTGTTTTGGGTCATTGTCCTGTTGCAGCACCCAAGATCGCTTCAGCTTGAGTTGACGAACAGATGGCCGGACATTCTTTTTCAGGATTTTTTGGTAGACAGTAGAATTCATGGTTCCATCTATCACAGCAAGCCTTCCAGGTCCTGAAGCAGCAAAACAACCCCAGACCATCACACTACCACCACCATATTTTACTGTTGGTATGATGTTCTTTTTCTGAAATGCTGTGTTCCTTTTACGCCAGATGTAACGGGACATTTGCCTTCCAAAAAGTTCAACTTTGGTCTCATCAGTCCACAAGGTATTTTCCCAAAAGTCTTGGCAATCATTGAGATGTTTCTTAGCAAAATTGAGACGAGCCCTAATGTTCTTTTTGCTTAACAGTGGTTTGCGTCTTGGAAATCTGCCATGCAGGCCGTTTTTGCCCAGTCTCTTTCTTATGGTGGAGTCGTGAACACTGACCTTAATTGAGGCAAGTGAGGCCTGCAGTTCTTTAGACGTTGTCCTGGGGTCTTTTGTGACCTCTCGGATGAGTCGTCTCTGCGCTCTTGGGGTAATTTTGGTCGGCCGGCCACTCCTGGGAAGGTTCACCACTGTTCCATGTTTTTGCCATTTGTGGATAATGGCTCTCACTGTGGTTCGCTGGAGTCCCAAAGCTTTAGAAATGGCTTTATAACCTTTACCAGACTGATAGATCTCAATTACTTCTGTTCTCATTTGTTCCTGAATTTCTTTGGATCTTGGCATGATGTCTAGCTTTTGAGCTGCTTTTGGTCTACTTCTCTGTGTCAGGCAGCTCCTATTTAAGTGATTTCTTGATTAAAACAGGTGTGGCAGTAATCAGGCCTGGGGGTGGCTACGGAAATTGAACTCAGGTGTGATACACCACAGTTAGGCTATTTTTTAACAAGGGGGCAATTACTTTTTCACACAGGGCCATGTAGGTTTGGATTTTTTTTCTCCCTAAATAATAAAAACCATCATTTAAAAACTGCATTTTGTGTTTACTTGTGTTATATTTGACTAATGGTTAAATGTGTTTGATGATCAGAAACATTTTGTGTGACAAACATGCAAAAGAATAAGAAATCAGGAAGGGGGCAAATAGTTTTTCACACCACTGTATATGTATATATGTAGATATGTGTATATGTAGATATATATAAGTATATATGTTTACATAACCTCTTTAACACACTACTTCTCCGCTGCGAAGCGCGGGTATTTTGCAAGTTAACATAGGATAAGAGTAAGGTCCGATGGCCAGGGAGGACAGAAAAAACAAAAAAAAAAACTCCAGACGGCTGGAGAAAAAAATAAAATCTGCAGCTCTTCCAGGCCACGAGACCGCCCAGTCCCCTCTGGGCATTCTACCTAACATAAATGAAATAGTCCTCTTTGTATTTAGGGTTCTCACGGAAGGACTTGATGATGATGGTCATGCAGACTTCTGGCTTTTAATCCATCAGTGTTGGAACATCACGGTGCTTTGAGTAGATGGTGGTGGTGCAAGCCGCCACCACAAAGAAACCAGAAAAAGAAACAGAAGAAAGAGTAGGGGTTAGTACGGATTTTAGAGCCACCATGAATAGTTATTATAATGAATTGAATATACAAAGTATCAGGATTAAATTAAAGTGAAGTTATGAGAATGCCATGTTAAAATAATGTGTTTTCAGCAGTTTTTTTTAAAGTGCTCCACTGTATTAGCCTGGCGAATTCGTATTGGCAGGCTATTCCAGATTTTAGGTGCATAACAGCAGAAGGCCGCCTCACCACTTCTTTTTAAGTTTTGCTCTTGGAATTCTAAGGAGACGCTCCTTTGAGGATCTAAGGTTATGATTTGGAATATAAGATGTCAGATTCCAATATATAAGATGGGGCAAGATTATTTAAGGCTTTATAAACCATAAGCAGATGTTTAAAGTCAATCCTGAATGACACAGGTAACGAGTGTAGTGACATCAAAACTGGAGAAATTTGCTTGGATTTTGTTTTCCTAGTTACGATTCTAGCAGCTGCATTCTGCACTAGTTGCAAACGATTGATGTCTTTTTTGGGTAGTCCTGAGAGGAGTGCGTTACAGTAATCTAGTCGACTGAAAACAAAAGCGTGAACTAATTTCTCAGCATCTTTCAATGATATAAAAGGTCTAAATTTTGCTGTGTTTCTTAAGTGAAAAAATGCTGTCCTAGTGGTCTGATGAATATGCGATTTAAAATTCAGATTACAGTCAACAGTTACCCCTAAGCTTTTTACCTCCGTCTTGACTTTTAATCCTAATGCATCCAGTTTATTTCTGATAGCCTCATTGTGCCCATTATTGCCAATCACTAAAATTTCAGTTTTCTCTTTATTTAGCTTTAGAAAATTACTATTCATCTATTCAAAAATACAAGTAAGACATTGTGTTAGTGAATCAAGAGAATCGGGGTCATCAGGTGCTATTGATAGATACAGCTGTGTGTCATCGGCATAGCTGTGGTAGCTCACGTTGTGCCCTGAGATAATCTGACCTAACGAAAGCATGTAGATTGAGAAGAGCAGCGGACCCAGGATAGAGCCTTGTTGAACACCATATACAGTGGGGCAAAAAAGTATTTAGTCAGCCACTAATTGTGCAAGTTCTCCCACTTAAAAAGATGAGAGAGGCCTGTAATTTTCAACATAGGTATACCTCAACTATGAGAGACAAAATGAGAAAAAAAAAATCCAGAAAACCACATTGTCTGATTTTAAAACATTTATTTGCAAATTATCGTGGAAAATAAGTATTTGGTCACCTACAAACAAGCAAGATTTCTGGCTCTCACAGACCTGTAACTTCTTCTGTAAGAGGCTCCTCTGTCCTCCACTCGTTACCTGTATTAATGGCACCTGTTTGAACTCGTTATCAATATAAAAGACACCTGTCCACAACTTCAAACAGTCACACTCCAAACTCCACTATGGCCAAGACCAAAGAGCTGTCAAAGGACAGCAGAAACAAAATTGTAGACCTGCACCAGGCTGGGAAGACTGAATCTGCAATAGGTAAGCAGCTTGGTGTGAAGAAATCAACTGTGGGAGCAATTATTAGAAAATGGAAGACATACAAGACCACTGATAATCTCCCTCAATCTGGGGCTCCATGCAAGATCTCACCCCGTGGGGTCAAAATGATCACAAGAACGGTGAGCACAAATCCCAGAACCACACGGGGGGACCTAGTGAATGACCTGCAGAGAGCTGGGACCAAAGTAACAAAGGCTACCATCAGTAACACACTACGCCGCCAGGGACTCAAATCCTGCAGTGCCAGACGTGTCCCCCTGCTTAAGCCAGTACATGTGCAGGCCCATCTAAAGTTTGCTAGAGAGCATTTGGATGGTCCAAAAGAGGATTGGGAGAATGTCATATGGTCAGATGAAACCAAAATAGAACTTTTTGGTAAAAACTCTACTCATCGTGTTTGGAGGAGAAAGAATGCTGAGTTGCATCCAAAGAACACCATTCCTACTGTAAAGCATGGGGGTGGAAACATCATGCTTTGGGGCTGTTTTTCTGCAAAGGGACCAGGACGACTGATCTGTGTAAAGGTAACAATGAATGGGGCCATGTATCGTCAGATTTTGAGTGAAAACCTCCTTCCATCAGCAAGGGCATTGAAAATGAAACGTGGCTGGGTCTTTCAGCATGACAATGATCCCAAACACACCGCCCGGGTAACGAAGGAGTGGCTTTGTAAGAAGCATTTCAAGGTCCTAGAGTGGCCTAGCCAGTCTCCAGATCTCAACCCCATAGAAAATCTTCGGAGGGAGTTGAAAGTCCGTGTTGCCCAGTGACAGCCCCAAAACATCACTGCTCTAGAGGAGATCTGCATGGAGGAATGGGCCAAAATACCAGCAACAGTGTGTGAAAACCTTGTGAAGACTTTACAGAAAACGTTTGACCTTTGTCATTGCCAACAAAGGATATATAACAAAGTATTGAGATGAACTTTTGTTATTGACCAAATACATTTTTTCCACCATAATTTGCAAATAAATTCTTCAAAAATCAGACAATGTGATTTTGTGGATTTTTTTTTTCTCATTTTGTCTCTCATAGTTGAGGTGTACCTATGATGAAAATTACAGGCCTCTCTCATCTTTTTAAGTGGGAGAACTAGCACAATTGGTGGCTGACTAAATACTTTTTTGCCCCACTGTAGGATATCATGTGTCTTTGAGTTGTAATTACCACAACTAACAAAGAATTTTCTCCCTGCCAGGTAGGATTCAAACCAATTTCAGACACTGTCAGAGATGCTCACCCATTGACTAAGGTCTGATGAGATCACCGCCAAGACTGACTGGGAAGGAGCTCATTTTATTAAATTGCACTTTAGTCCCAATTTGCAGGAGTTCAGTTTTGTTGCAATTTAATTTTAAAGAGTTCCGCTTCATCCAGGTTTTAATTTCACTAAGGCAGGTTGTGAGCTGAGAAAGCTCTGATGAAGTTCCACTTTTAACATTGAAGTAGAGTTGAGTATCATCTGCATAAAAATGATAACCCAGTCCATAGCTACGTATAATATGACCAAGGGGAAGTATGTAAATACAGAAGAGAAGAGGGCCAAGGACAGAGCCCTGAGGAACTCCTTGTGTGACTGGTGCTGAGCTGGATCTGCTGTTGCCAAGACTAACAAACTCTAGCCTATCAGTCAGATAGGACTTGAACCACTGGAGGTCAGTGCCAGAGATACCCAGCATGTTCTCCATTCTGGACAGTAGAATGTCATGTCTGACAGTGTCAAATGCTGCACTGAGGTCTGGTAGAATTAATATGTTGGTCTGCTGCCATAAGCAAATCATTGGTTACCCGTAGCAGAGCAGTTTCACAGCTGTGCCGCGCCCTAAAACCAGACTGAAAGGGTTCCATCAAGTTATTAGAGGTTAAGTAATTGGTGAGTTGGGAAGCTACAACACGCTCAAGAACTTTTGACAGGATAGGTAAGTGGGAAATAGGCTGGAAATGGTTAAGATTGTCAGCATCAAGACCAGACTTTTTTAACATTGGGATTACAGAAGCAATTTTAAAAGTGAGCGGCACAAACCCAGTGTCGAGGGATGAGTTTATTATTGCTGTAACAGTCGGGATTATGACATGAAAGCAGGATTTAAGTAGAGTGCTGGGGATGGGGTCCAGTACACAAGTAGTCGGCGTTATTTTACAAAGCAGGTTATTAACAAACACAGATGTGACTGGTGAGAACTTAGAGAAGGAGCTGGATGGAGTGGGAAAACAGGGAGAGATATAAACAGATGGTGTATTTATGATTTATTTAGATCTTTAATTTTGTTACGGAAAAAGTGGAGGAATTCCTCACAGACTTCAGTAGAAGAGGTAGTTGGGCCAGATGCGGGTTGGAGTAGTTTATTAACTACAGAGAACAAAACCCTTGGGTTATCGTGGCCACTTTCTATTATTCTACCATAGTGGGTGTTCTTGGCAGCAGTTAGTGCTTCTCTGTAAGCTCTTTGGTAGTCAGGGAAAGCCTGGATGTGCACAGTGAGGCCAGTCTTACGTGACATTCTCTCAAGGCGCCGACCAGCTGCTTTCATAGATCGCAATTCTGAATTATACCAAGGAGCTGAGCGTTTAAAGGAAACCTTATGTTTTAAAGGAGCTGTTTTATCTAATGCTGAATGAAGAGTTATAGTGGTCAACAAGACTATCTAGTGTTGATGGAATAGGTGCAGACAGTAAAAGATCAGAAATGGATCCAGAAAGGATAGAGGGACAGATATTTTTAAGGTTTCTGTAAGAAATTTGTCGTTTACAGGTAAGAGGAGGGAAAGGCAGTGAGACAGTGAAAAATACTGCTTTATGGTCAGAGAGTCCAAAATCAGTGCTGTAAATGTTGGCAACAGATAGTCCAGAGGTGCAGATCAGGTCCAGTATTGTCAGGCATTCATACAAGCATGAGTATAATTTTGAGTTGCTGTAATGAAATTTTGGCAAAATGGACTAGCCTGCCGCATCATTGATCTGATGTGTTTTCAAAGCATCCCTTTAATTTTATTGAGCAGTATATATATATATATATATATATATATATATACAGGTGCTGGTCATAAAATTAGAATATCATGACAAAGTTGATTTATTTCAGTAATTCCATTCAAAAAGTGAAACTTGTATATTAGATTCATTCATTACACACAGACTGATGTATTTCAAATGTTTATTTCTTTTAATGTTGATGATTATAACTGACAACTAATGAAAGTCCCAAATTCAGTATCTCGGAAAATTAGAATATCAATTAAGACCAATGCAAAAAAAGGATTTTTAAAAATGATAGCCAACTGAAAGGTATGAACATGAAAAGTATGAGCATGTATAGCACTCAATATTTAGTTGGGGCTCCTTTGGCCTGGATTACTGCAGCAATGCGGCGTGGCATGGAGTCGATCAGTCTGTGGCACTGCTCAGGTGTTATGAGAGCCCATGTTGCTCTGATAGTGGCCTTCAGCTCTTCTGAATTGTTGGGTCTGGCGTATTGCATCTTCCTCTTCACAATACCCCATAGATTTTCTATGGGGTTAAGGTCAGGCGAGTTTGCTGGCCAATCAAGAACAGGGATACCATGGTCCTTAAACCAGGTACTGGTAGCTTTGGCACTGTGTGCAGGTGCCAGGTCCTGTTGGAAAATGAAATCTACATCTCCATAAAGTTCGTCAGCAGCAAGAAGGATGAAGTGCTCTAAAAATTCCTGGTAGACGGTCGCGTTGACCTTGGACCTCAGAAAACACAATGGACCAACACCAGCAGATGACATGGCACCCCAAACCATCACTGACTGTGGAAACTTTACACTGGACCTCACGCAACGTGGATTCTGTTCCTCTCCTCTCTTCCTCTAGACTCTGGGACCTTGATTTCCAAAGGAAATGCAAAATTTACTTTCATCAGAGAACATAACTTTGGACCACTCAGCAGCAGTCCAAAGGCGGTCTCTTGTTCAAGAGTGGCTTGACACAAGGAATGCGACAGCTGAAACCCATGTCTTGCATACGTCTGTGCGTGGTGGTTCTTGAAGCACTGACTCCAGCTGCAGTCCACTCTTTGTGAATCTCCCCCCACATTTTTGAATGGGTTTTGATTCACAATCCTCTCCAGGGTGCGGTTATCCCTATTGCTTGTATACTTTTTTCTATCACATCTTGTCCTTCCCTTCGCCTCTCTATTAATGTGCTTGGACACAGAGCTCTGTGAACAGCCAGCCTCTTTAGCAATGACATTTTGTGTCTTGCCCTCCTTGTGCAAGGTGTCAATGGTCGTCTTTTGGACAACTGTCAAGTCAGCAGTCTTCCCCATGATTGTGTAGCCTACAGAACTAGACTGAGAGACCATTTAAAGGCTTTTGCAGGTGTTTTGAGTTAATTAGCTGATTAGAGTGTGGCACCAGGTGTCTTCAATATTGAACCTTTTCACAATATTCTAATTTTCCGAGATACTGAATTTGGGACTTTCATTAGTTGTCAGTTATAATCATCAAAATTAAAAGAAATAAACATTTGATTAAACATCAGTCTGTGTGTAATGAATGAATCTAATATACAAGATTCACTTTTTGAATGGAATTACTGAAATAAATCAACTTTGTCATGATACAGTGTTCTAATTTTATGACCAGCACCTGTGTGTGTGTGTGTGTGTGTGTGTGTGTGTGTATATATATATATATATATATATATATATATATATATATATATATATACAGTAATCCCTTGCTATATCGCGCTTCGACTTTCGCGGCTTCACTCTATCGCGGATTTTATATGTAAGCATATTTAAATATATATCGCGGATTTTTTGCTGGTTCGTGGATTTCTGCAGACAATGGGTCTTTTAATTTCTGGTACATGCTTCCTCAGTTGGTTTGCCCAGTTGATTTCATACAAGGGACGCTATTGGCAGATGGCTGAGAAGCTACCCAACTTACTTTTCTCTCTCTCTCTTGCTCTGACATTCTCTGCTCCTGACGGAGGGCGTGTGAGCAGGGGGGCTGTTCGCACACCTAGACGATACGGATGCTCGTCTAAAAATGCTGAAAGATTACCTTCACGCTGCTCCCTTCTGTGCAGCTGCTTTGTGAAGCGACATGCTGCACAGTGCTTCGCATACTTAAAAGCTTGAAGGGCACGTATTGATTTTTGATTCTTAGTTATTATATGTCTCTCTCTCTCTCTCTCTGACATTCTCTGCTCCTGACGGAGGGGGTGTGAGCTGCTGCCTTCATTGCAACTGATTTGTGCCGCGGTGCTTCGCATACTTAAAAGCCAAACAGCCCTATTAATTTGTTTGCTTTTCTCTCTCTCTCTGACATTCTCTGCTCCTGACGCGCACTCCTTTGAAGAGGAAGATATGTTTGCATTCTTTTAATTGTGAGACAGAACTGTCATCTCTGTCTTGTCATGGAGCACAATTTAAACTTTTGAAAAAGAGACAAATGTTTGTTTGCAGTGTTTGAATAAAGTTCCTGTCTCTCTACAACTTCCTGTGTTTCTGTGCAAATCTGTGACCCAAGCATGACAATATAAAAATAACCATATAAACATATGGTTTCTACTTCGCGGATTTTCACCTTTCGCGGGGGGTTCTGGAACGCAACCCCCGCGATCAAGGAGGGGTTACTGTATGTATGTATGTATGTGTATATATATATGGTTGTGTGTGTATATATATTTACACTAGGGGGTTGGCCCCCTGCTTGCTTCGCTCTCCAACCCTCCCATCCTGCACTACGTGCCAGCCACTTCTCGTCTCTGCCGCTGGCGTTGTGAAGAGGGGGGCACCCCAAGGAGACACGGTCGCTCCTCCGAAAACCCCTCTTAAACGGTGATGCAATGGGAAACAAATAGCAGGTAAAAAAAAAAACTCTTTGCTCGATCAGCTGCTGGCTTGCTGCCGCCACCATGCCATGTGACCTGCATCTCGCGTGGCACTTTGAACATTTAAAAGCCCATACAGCAGTTGTCCTACTCTTTGTCTTTTATTTCTGGCCCCTGGTGTGGTTAAATCTCTTGGCGCAAAGTCTCATCACACGGGACGTGAGTTCTTGATATTTTTTAGTTTAGAATTTAAAAACGGAATAAGAATCTGAAAATCTAACAACATCACCTTAAAGTTTGATAAATTCTGAAAAGAATGATACCAAACATATATATGCAGGTTTTAAAATAAGCCCGATTTAAAGCGTGACAAGAAGTCACATAACATCGTTGCACTTTTAGGCTTAGGATTTTTTATATATATACAGTACTGTGCAAAAGTTTTATGCAGGTGTGAAAAAATGCTGTAAACAAAGAATACTTTCAAAAATGGAAGTGTTAATCATTTATTTTCATCAATCAACAAAATGCAGTGAATGAACAAACAAGAAATCTAAATCAAATCAATATTTGGTGTGACCACCCTTTGCCTTCAAAACAGCATCAATTCTTTTAGGTACACTTGCACACAGTTTTTGAAGGAACTCGGCTTGTAGGTCGTTCCAAACATCTTGGAGAACTAACCACAGATCTTCTGTGGATGTAGGTTTCCTCACATCCTTCTGTCTCTTCATGTAATCCCAGACACACTCGATGATAATGAGATTAGGACTCTGTGGTGGCCATACCATCACTTCCAGGCCTTCTTGTTCTTCTTTACGCTGAAGATTGTTCTTAATGACTTTGCCTCCATTTGCAGAAATGCAGCCCCAAACATTCAAGGATCCTCCACCATGCTTCACTGTTGCCTGCAGACACTCATTATTGTACCGCTCTCCAGCCCTTTGACGAACAAACTGCCTTCTGCTACAGCCAAATATTTCAAATTTTGACTCATCAGTCCGGAGAACCTGCTGCCATTTTTCTGCACCCCAGTTCCTATGTTTTCGTGCATACTTGAGTCACTTGGCCTTGTTTCTACGTCGGAGGTATGGCTTTTTGGCTGCAACTCTTCCATGAAGACCACTTCTGGCCAGACTTCTCCAGACAGTAGATGGATGTACCTGGGTCCCACTGGTTTCTGCCAGTTCTGAGCTGATGGCACTGCTGGACATCTTCCGATTTCAAAGGGTAATAAACGATGTGTCTTTCATCTGCAAGTTTCCTTGGCCGACCACTGCATCTACGATCCACAGCGTTGCCCATTTTCTTTGTGCTGCTTTGAAATCTTTGTCTGGGAGAGACCTTGCTGATGCAGTATAACTACCTTGTGTCTTGTTGCTGTGCTCAATCTTGCCATGATATGAAACTGTCTTCCACAACCTCACCTTGGTTCCTCACCTAGTTCTAAGCCTCCTACACAGCTGTTTCTGTTTCAGTTAATGACTGTGTTTCAACCTACGTGTGACATTGATGATCATTAGCACCTGTTTGGTATAATTGGATGATCATACACCTGACTAGAATCCTACAAAATCTCTGACTTTGTACAAGTGTACCTATAAGAATTGATGCTGGTTTGAAGGCAAAAGGTAGTAACACCAAATATTGATTTGATTTAGATTTTTCTTTTGTTCGCTCACTTTGCATTTTGTAAACTGATAACAATAAACAATCATTATTTATATTTCTGAAAGCATTCTTTGTTTACAGCATTTTTTCACACCTGCCTAAAACTTTTGCACAGTACTGTATATATAATATATACACACACACACATGGTCTGAACACATACCAATATGACTATAAAGGAAGAAAAATATAAAAAGAAAGAAAAGAAAACTTCTGACTTGGCAGTCACAGTGTGAGGCTTAATATAGGCATACAGTCATATGAAAAAGTTTGGGAATTCCTCTCAGCCTACATAATAATTACTTATTACTAGTATAATTAATACTTTCAACAAAAAAGATAACAGTGGTATGTCTTTCATTTCCTAGGAACATCTGAGTACTGGGGTGTTTTCCGAACAAAGATTTTTAGTGAAGCAGTATTTAGTTGTATGAAATTAAATCAAATATGAAAAAATTTGGGTCCCCTTGTAATTTTGCTGATTTGAATGCATGTAACTGCTCAATACTGATTACTCGCAACACCAAATTGGTTGAATCATGAGAAAAGGTATTTAAGGTGGTCATTTGCAAGTTGTGCTTCCCTTTGACTCTCCTCTGAAGAGTGACAGCATGGGATCCTCAAAGCAACTCTTAAAATATCTGAAAACAAAGATTGTTCAGTATCATGGTTTAGAGGAAGGCTACAAGAAGCTATCTCAGAGATTTAAACTGTCAGTTTCAACTGTAGAGGATATAATCAGGAAATGGAAGGCCACAGGCACAGTTGCTGTTAAACCCAGGTCTGGTAGTCCAAGAAACATACATGAGCGGCATATGTGCAGGATTGTGAGAATGGTTACAGACAACCCACAGATCACCTGCAAAGACCTGCAAGAACATCTTGCTGCAGATGGTGTATCTGTACATCGTTCTACAATTCAGCACAATTTGCACAAAGAACATCTGTATGGCAGGGTGATGAGAAAGAAGCCCTTTGTGCACTCACGCCACAAACAGAGTCTCTTGTTGTATGCAAATGCTCATTTAGACAAGCCAGATTAATTTTGGAACAAAGTGCTTTGGACTGATGATACAAAAATTTAGTTATTTGGTCATAACAAAAAGCGCTGTGCATGGTGGAAGAAGAACATCACATTCCAAGAAAAACACCTCCTACCTACTGTCAAATTTGGTGGAGGTTTCATCATGCTGTGGGGCTGTGTGGCTAGTTCAGGGACTGGGGCCCTTGTTAAAATTGAGGGTCAGATGAAGTCAACCCAATATCAACAAATTCTTCAAGATAATGTTCAAGCATCAGTCACAAAGTTGAAGTTACGCAGGGATTGGATATTCCAACAAGACAATGACCCAAAACACAATTCGAAATCTACAAAGGCATTCATGCAGAGGGAGACATACAATGTTCTGGAATGGCCGTCACAGTCCCCTGACTTGAATATCATCGAAGATCTATAGGATGATTTGAAGCAGACTGTCCATGCTCGGCAGCCATCAAATTTAACTGAAGTGGAGAGATTTTGTATGGAAGAATGGTCAAAAATATCTCCATCCAGAATCCAGACACTAATCAAAGTCTGTAGGAGGCATCTAGAGGCTGTTATATTTGAAAAAGGAGGCTCAACTAAGTTTTGAGGTAATATCTCTGTTGGGAGTGCCTAAATTTTTGCAAATGTCTAATTTTGTTATGATGCATATTTTCTGTTACTCCAATAAACTTAATGTCACGCTGAAATACTACTGTTTCCATAAGGCATGCCATATATTAAAAGGAAGTTGCTACTTTGAAAGCTCGGCCAATGATAAACAAAAATCCAAAGAATTAAGAGGGGTTCCCAAACCTTTTCATATGACTGTATTACTGTTGGTATAAAGGAGCCACATTTGTGCATTTTAACACACTTTTGCTGAATAAAATGAAAGGCCTCAGTGTTAGTGTGTCAGAGAGAGGTTATGCAGCATTGTTCATAATAGCACTCAGTTTTGTTTTATTGTCTCATTTGTTATATTTATAGCTTGAGGTGTACAGAGTGAAGAGAACAGGAGACAGGACTGTTTCTTATGGTGCTCCAGCGTTGGTCACATCTGTATCAGAAACGCTGCCCTTGAGTCTCACAAACTGCAGTCTGCCCGACAGATAGTCCATTGTTTAGGACACCATAGTTCCTCCACCTGCATCTTTTTGGGCTTACCCCTTAATAACAATAGCTGAATGGTGTTGAAAGCACTGGAGAAATCAAAAAACAGTCCTCACCGTTCTGCCAGCTATATCCAGGTGATAGTAAGCGTTGTGGAGCAAATAGATAATTGAATCCTCCACTCCAGTCGTGTTCCGATATATACAGTATATACAGTAATGGTGTAATTTTTTATGATGGAAATCCTATTACATGTTCAGAATTATTAGAGAGGATATTTCATCTTTGTACATAGCATTACAAACTTCAAAACAGCTCATACCTGTTTGGTAGATTATTAAGCCATACAGTATGATATTGTGTTCATGCTTTGTGTATATAGCCATTAATGGGGGAGAGGGGTTGATAAATATTAGCGTCAATAAATTATTAAAATATTCTATTTTTTCAAGTGTGCATTAGGTTGCGTGTACTTTATTGTGTCATATGTTGTCTTGCAGTTTATTGGTGAGGGTAAGAAAATGGCCCGGTGTCACAACTCAGTAAGGCATAACAAATAGTAGTGTTCTTAAACCCACTTTTGTAGTTTTTCCAAATTCTTTCAAATTCTAGGAGATGCAGTGTGCAGCAAGTGGATGCTTATATTTGTCAGTGGCTATTTTGCTGTTTATATTGGCAACATTTCACTGGCAGTACTAAATTAACTATCTATATGTGATAGTAGATTTATTCATGAGTGTGCCCTGAAATGAAATGATGTGCCTTTCATTGCTGGTTTATGACTTGCGCTTAATAGTGCCAGATATGCTCTAGCTCCCTATAAACCCTATAATAGAAAAAAAGGTTAAAAAACTGATAGGTGGATGTTTCATATTAATGTGTGCATTTAGTTTAATAAATATTTCTCTTTTTCTCCTCAATTGTTTATTTTTTTATAGAGTATATTACCAAGACTTGCTGCCAAGCTTGATGTAGCTCCTGTGTCTGATGTTACCGAGATCAAATCACCTGATACTTTTGTTAGACCAATCTATGCTGGTAAGTCATGCTGTTTGTTTTTCTTGTGGTTTTAGTCTGCTGCATGCTCAACATCACCTATGACGAGGTCTCGATTTCTCTGCTTCCTTTATGTTCAGCTCTGCTTAAAGGAGAAACTTTCTAAGAGGATGGAGATCAATAAAAACTATTTTAAAAGTGTAGTTCAATTAGTTAATTTTTTTATTCGTTACTAAACAAACATAAATATAATTCAAGGTAACAAGAGCAAGTAAAGTACAGGATCATCACAGATTGAGTTATAAGTGAATTCTAAAGAGCCTTCTTAAAATTAACAGCATCAGTATGTGTTAACAGACTTACAGAATGCATCCATTTTTCAAGAAAGTTGTCAAATATTGATCCTCATATTGAGTTTAAACACGCATTGTAAAATATGTTTTACATGTCATTTTTGAACAAAAAAATAGCAGCATTATGAGATTTCGCCATTTTAAAAGAAGACTAGCTGTACACACTCCCTCCACACTTGTCTTCCTTCACAATAACCTTAATCCCCCAGGGCTGTGGTTTATTATTCTGTCCAGAACTCTATTATTGTGACAATCATGTATCAGAGCCACAAAAAGTTTATATCAAAACTTTTGCTGTTTCAAACAAAATGTATTTGGTAAGTTTTTAGGCTTTTGTTTCCCCGAGTATTCCGTGCCACATTGTAAAGCACAAGGACTGGCTATGTATTTTTAAGAGAAAATGGATTATCTTTAAAACACATTTTTACAATGCAAATTCATATATACCATGTTGAGGGAAGAATTAACTTTAAAAATGCTTATCTTAAAAGGATGAGTTTGGTAAGTGAAACTCCTTAGTTAAATTAATTTTATATTTTAAGCATTGGTCATTGTGGAGGTATGGTGGTATAATAATGTATAACGCTTAACTTTCAATTTTCCAGCTTTTAATGCTCATGAGAAGTGGGAGGTTTGCACACAGGGTGGATTTAATATTAAATGTTAAAGGAAATAAATCTAGATGCCCTGTACTTAAGAAATTTTAATTTATTGAGTCTCCTTTCTTCTTCCTCTCTTCTCAGTAAACGTTTGAGAGCATAGAACATAGCATATATACTAATATGGATTTATATTCTAATACTGTCTAATACTAAATATGAAAAAATGTATTACATGTATGAGTCATTCTAAGCCCACACCTGCACCAGAGGCTTGCTTTGCAATTTATTGGTTCCCTTAGAAAGTGGTAAACCTACAAAAATGGATTAAGTGATAACTTGAGATTGCCCTATTATGAATGTGAATGACTCAAAGTTATTATTGTAAACAAATAGAAAAACTATTAATAAATTAAAAAAAATTGTAAATTAAAATAAAATAATTAACAAAACCAATATGAAAAAATAAAACTATATGAAACTATTCTAACAGCTGAAATGACCAAGAAATAAATACCATTAAAAAATTCCTACTTGCTAGACTTAAAGATCAAGTCCTCTTTACTGTTTTTCCTCTTTCCCTGAGGCAGCTTTTCAGCTCCTAGTTTCACACACACACACAGAGTCATCCCAGAGTTTTCGTGTATCTTGTGAACGGTGTCTATTCACACAACATTTGCAATGGCAGGAGAGCTGAATATGGGCCATTGGACTACAAAACGTGTGAAGAAGAAAGTGATTTATCGTGTGATAATAATGACAGTTCTTCAGAAATTGAAAGCGACAATGACTAGTTCTAGTGATAGCAGAGTATGCAAAGGTGATGATTTAGCTAAACGGCCCACACTAGGAAGAGTCCTTTTTGGTCCAAATCTCTTCCGTTATTGAGGCCACTGTCCTTCTGGGAACACTCAAAACTTCAGAAGTGGTTTTATATCCTTGCCCTGATTCAAGCCCAGTGAGCTCTACCCACTAAGTGTTCAACTGGTTTTCATGGTTGTTTCTATCAGAACATAACATGGTCTGTTTTCTGAATTTTTTTTTTTTTTTGGGACTGCAAGTGGCAAAATTCTATATATAAATTTTCTCTGACTGAGACTGCTTTAGTGATCAACATGGTCTGTAGAAAATGACAAAATCCATATGACAATTTTTTTTTTTATTTTCGTAGTATCAAAAGTGGTAATAGTAAGCATATCATTTTGGATCAGGTTATGTTGTTTGATGTACACAATGAGAGTAAAAATTCCACAAACCTTAATCACCAACAGAATAATCACAAATTATCCTTTGACCTGTTTCTGGGCAAAGAAGTAGAAAGTTTGAAAGTGTTAGCAACAATCAGCATGCACATCTAAGTCCAGAGCCATGTAATGCCAGACAGCAGGCGTTAACGTTTTGTTTTCAGAGTGTATCAGCTTGTGGAACAGCCTCATTCAAATACAAAAACGTATGAAAAAGCCCAAGTTAATTTGTCCATTGAAACTAGCATGTCTGCAAGGCTATGTGGCACGCAATCATTCAAAACATTTGCTACTTCTATCGATCCCAAGATCCGGAAGTGCTATGGAATCACATGGTCAAAAGCACTTCCGGGTCACGGACTACATAAAGGACTATGGGAAACCCAGCAAGGGGAGCCGGAGTTGGGTGGTAGAGTGACAGAGCTGCTGGGAGGAGTGGAGGATTGATTTATTGTATTATTATTATTATTGAGTATTGTGGAGGTGGAGGTGCTTTGTGCACATTATAGAAATAATTAAAAATGATTTCTGGTACTTTTACCTGGTGTCTGGACGTGTTGTCTGTGGGTTACACGGGGCAACAGCGACCCCTAGTGTCACACTATATATACAGTGGAACCTCGGGTCACGAATATCTCGGACCACGTACAAATCGGGTTACGACCAAAAAGTTCGCCAAACTTTTGCATCTGTTCACGACCACACACTCGGGTGACGAACAAACCAGTTTCCCTTCCGGTTCATACGCACCAATGATTTCAGCACATGTTCAGTATCTCCCTGTGCATTCTCTCCGCAGCATAGTGAGCAAGAGAGAGCATGAGCGAGACCACGTGCGAGCAAGAGAGAGAGCGCGAGAACGCGAGTGAGAGACAGAGAGCACGACCGAGAGAGGTAAACATTACAGAAGAAGCAAGCAAACATTTAGTTTACTATTACACTGTGCATTCTCTGGTATAATTAACTATTTTTGTGCTTAAAAGTCTTTAAAAAAATATATATATATTTACATACAGCTTGTACGGTCCGGAACAGATTAATTGTATTTACATACAATCCTTTGGGGGAAATTACTTCGGGTCATGGCCAAATCGGGTGTGGTGGTCAACAAAAACTTTAGTTTAGTGAGTAACATTTCAGTTTATTTCTCAGGTCCCTGCTTTTTGTTGACAGTAATTCACCTGCCACTTCACACAAGAAGTATAGAGAAAGTATAGTAATCATGAAAATAATTCGACCTTGAGGTTTTGATGAATCTTGACATTTAGACCCCCCAGAGTCCGAAAATACAGTTTTTTGAATTAATATATGTGTGTGTGTGTAAACATGATAACTCAAAAATGCAACTAGATAGACAGATGAAATTTGGCATGTGGTCGTTACACCAAAGTTGTAGATCTGTATTAACATTTGGGCCAAATCCATCAACCGGAAGTGGTACTTTACCTGAACACATACTCGATTTCTTTTTTTTCTTTTTTTTTTTTATATATTCATGCAGCTGTAGAGTCCGATTTATTCACCTTTACTTTTATAATAATTGTGCAATATAGTATTAATTTGATTTTATTTTTTGTTGATGGTTCTTTTAATGTACATGATGTATATAATTATCTTGCGGTTTATTCCTCAAATATTCATCCCCATATCTGAGTACACAAGAAAGTCTAGGGGAGACCACTCCCGATTTTGGAAAATAAAACGGCACTGATCGAGAGTCTGACAAGGTCATCATACAAGATCAGCATACTGTTACTGACCAATCACTTTTGCTTTAAAAACGTTGTTTAACAACGAAGACATACAAACTTTGTAAAATTCCTGAGTTGGCAACGTCTCTACTGAACTACAGGTAGGTAGGCAAGAGAGTCTACGAAGTGATGAAAAGCTAAACATACTAGTGTGTTTTTATATTTATGCTATATTTATTAATTTATCTTTTTTAGTTAATATTCATCATTCTTAATACCAGATATTGTAAAAATAATCCAATAGCAGAATTATGTTTTAAAAGATCTGTCCCCATTTTTTCAATATTTCTCTCAAAACAGATAGTTGAAATCATCATATTCTTTTTATTCTTAACATCCGCCATATCATACATATTGCATACCAGTGATTTTTTCCTGCCTTGCATCCAAACCTGTTTGGATAGGCTCCGGGTTTCCTGTGATCCTGCTCTGGATAATCAGGTTTAGATAATGTATATATTGTTCTTAATCTCAGATGCTGTCTCTGTCATTTGTGCCTGTCCATACTTTTTATTACCTGCTCTTGCTCGGCTCATTAATGGTTTACTGTTCTTATGCATGGGCTATTCAAGTCTCACTGCCCTTAACCTTGACACTACATGCTTGTTTTTCTTTGTTTCCCCCAATACAGCTAGATGGGGTCTGCACACTGATTCAAGCCTATTGAGCCCCTGCGATTTTTATGATCACACCTGTCAGAACACAGTAGATACTGATTTTTGATCATTTTAGGCCTGTGGGTGGCATAATTCTGTCTATAAATTGTTTGTGCCTGAGATGGAATCAGAGATCAATATGACTGGTAGAAAATAACAAAGCCCAGTATTTGAGATGTTTGAATGCAGTATTGACGGCATTCATTATAAGCACATTGTCATTGGAGCAGGATATGTTGTGTGCTGTAGACATTTAGAGTAAAAAAGCGTCACACCTTAAAATTCACCTAAATTTCATTACAAATTGGACCATTCTGGGCAATAAAAGGAAAAGAAAAAAGTACCAAGAGTCAGCACAGATTTGTTCAGCACAAATGACATAGAAAATAGTTTAAAAATTATAAAATTGTGTAAAATTATTCATATTCAGTAATGATGAGATGAAGGGCTTTGTGGCATTACAAATATAGATGGGACTAGACTGGCGATATAACTTCAGGGAGCATTGGTCCAAATGTGCATGATGATAGGTACGTGCTCCTGCAAAGTGATTGTGAGCAACTGAGCTTTCATAAATTCTGACACTAGCGATGAGGAGTTCTTCGGGTTTCCATAAAACTAGAAGAGTGCTTGAACCTTAAAGTCTCTTCTTATTTGTTAATGACAGTGATGATGTTTCTTAATACCGCTGTTGAATTTACATGGTTGACATATTATTCTGCTATATTTTATTAAACATATTAGTACATCATTTGGTTCAGAATATTTTTTTTCTTGTTTTCCTCCTCTAAACCTAGGTGCCTCTAATGGTCAGGTGCGTCTTATGGTGCAAAAAATACGGTAAATTAAAACTAAAAATACACGATGAAGGAAAACTAAAACTAAACTGAATTTCCAATAAGATCAGAAAGAATATAGAAATAAAAACTAATATTAACAGGCAAAACTATAATAACCTTGGGATGCACAGATATTTGTCACACGGTATATATATATATATATATATATATATATATATATATATGGTTGAAATAGTTTACTGTCAAATAATGCAAAGAGTACGCGACACGTGTTTCGCCCTAATTCTGGGCTCATCAGGCGTACACACTCTACTGCACTCCCTCTTGGGAATCGAACCTCGGACGTCAGTGCTAGAGGCGAAGCCCCTAATGTTGCGCCACGGTGTGTGGTTCGTTTATTTGACAGCATGTAGATCGGGGTAATTACATTCACGGCATTCGTAGTCTGAATCACAATCTGATTGTATGGGTGGTTACCTACCAGGTAACGCTTGTGGTTGGTCAGCAAGTCGGCTGACATCCACCACGATACCCTCAGTTTTGAAAAGCAGATCATAGAATGGTTGAAATAGTTTACTGTCAAATAATGCAAAGAGTACGCGACACGTGTTTCACCCTACTTCTATATATATATAATGTGTGTGTGTGTGTATGTATAAGTGTATGAGAGAGTGTATAAAAAGGCAAAATGATAACCTTGATTTGACTGTCCTGTGATGTACTGGTGTTTTCCCCAGAGCTAATGGCTCCTTTGTATGCTGCTGCAGTGATGCACTTAATTCTCCATGACCTAATAATGAAAGAGTGTCATCCGTAAATGATTTATATAACTTAAATTGAATATAATGCTCAATGTGCGTTTTTTCTTCATAGGAAATGCACTCTGTACAGTGAAATGTAAATCAAAAGTTAAAGTCTTCACTGTACGAGGAACATCTTTTGAGGCTTCACCCACAAATGGAGGCAGTGCATCTATAGAAACAGGTAACTAGTCTACATTCAGATTTTTACTTTTGAATTATTTATACAGCTGATATACTAAAAAGTAGAACTTTCATTGTATACATAAAAAATATGTAAAGGAGTAAAATATACATCTTGTTAAGTTAAACATAACTCTTGTAATAAACATTTTTAAGTAACAGCCTAGACTGCTTCAGGAGATGCTACAGCTGTCTTTCTTCCAGGACAAGTTGTTGTACCTGTTGGGTACAGAGTACTTGTTGATTCCAGATATTAAGATATTTTTATCTCACCTTTGAACATAACAGTCTGAAACATTCAAACAATACAAACTAGCAATGTTTACGCAATGGATGATCAGTATTCTTTTGTTGCCCAGTCAGAGCTAGTAGAAAACCTGTAGATTTACTTAAACAGGGAAGTGAACATGACCTCCCCTCTTAATTTGCATGAAGTTCTCTTCTTTGTCAAAGAAGAGAGGGATGAAATTGCAAAATACATGTACTCAAATTGGCACGATACTGTAATTAAAGAAAAAGATACTTCCACAGACAGTTAGTTAAATGGTATACACACGTGCATACAGAGCATTACAAGGTTATTTTGTAATTTAATCTTTCTCCTAACAAAGATTGGTTTTACCTTAAAAAAATGTTTGGTTTCAAAATATTGTTCATGTGCCTCTTAATACTATTTAAATATCATTTGAATGTCACAACAAACCTATGAATTGTTGAAGACTGTGTATATCCCTTTACGGTGACAGTGCAACTTTTTTCATATTAACATTTCCAGCATGATGATGAGTCATGTCACAAAAGATATATCATCTAGGGTTGTATCCATGATCTTCACAGTAACATCACTTTATTTTAAAGTCCTGCACACTTTCCAGGTGTCAATCAAACAACGGTTTCAGAAAGAAGGAACTGCAGTTTTGCAGTGGGTACAAAATGTGAAGACACAATGTCATTGTTTCAAGTTAGTTTGGATAAATTTCCATGCCTTGAAGTAGCCCCACTGTTGTCAAGAAGTAAAATGTCCCAAAATATGTTGTGAAGAGGTGTTTTCAGTAATCCTGGAAGTGAAAAAAAAAAAAAAGACCGGTTTCCCTTATGGTCATTGTAACTTTATATGTGAATCACTAAAATAGCTTTTGAGTATTAAAATAAAAAGTAAAATTTTAAGTGAATGTGCAAAGTATTTTTTCTTTCCTCCATTGCATTCAACAGAAAGCAAGCTTTTATGTTTTGATCTTGTGCAGCCCCACTTTGACTGTATCTGTATATCTGACCGGGTAATATTTATTTAATATGGTTCATTTGACAAGAGTGCACCATGACTGAGCATTTTATTCCGCATTTTATGTTCATACTATGATAAATATAAATCTTAAAGCATGTTTCTCTGTAGAGTATATATGTATGAATGTATGTGTAATATATATATATATATATATATATATATATATATATATATATATATATATATATATATATATATCTTATATGGAAGCAAAGGTTTGTGATATGGTTTGCATATTTGTAGTTGGAGATCCACAAAGGGAGAGAATGAATCACGTATCATAAAGTAGTTTGTATTCCTGAGCTTTCAGCTCCTGCCAGGAGCCATCATCAGAGGATAATGATTAGACATACAAGAATCAAAGGCAATATACAGTGATCCCTCACTATATCGCGCTTCGCCTTTCGCGGCTTCACTCTATCGCGGATTTTATATGTAAGCATATTTAAATATATATCGCTGATTTTTTGCTGGTTCGCAGATTTCTGAGGACAATGGGTCTTTTAATTTCTGGTACATGCTTCCTCAGTTGGTTTGCCCAGTTGATTTCATACAAGGGACGCTATTGGCAGATGGCTGAGAAGCTACCCAAATTACTTTTCTCTGTCTCTCTTGCGCTTTCTCTGATCCTGACGTAGGGGGTGTGAGCAGGGGGGCTGTTCGCACACCTAGACGATACGGACGCTCGTCTAAAAATGCTGAAAGATTATCTTCACGTTGCTACCTTCTGTGTGCAGCTGCTTCCTGAAGCGATATGTTGCATGGTGCTTCGCATACTTAAAAGCTCGAAGGGCACGTATTGATTTTTGACTGTTTGTTTTTCTCTGTCTCTCTCTCTCTCTCTCCCTGCTCCTGACGGAGGGGGTGTGAGCTGCCGCCTTCAACAGCTTTGTACCAGCAGTGCTTCGCATACTTAAAAGCCAAACAGCCCTATTGATTTGTTTGCTTTACTCTGTCTTTCTGACAGACTCTGCTCCTGACGAGCACTCCTTTGAAGAGGAATATATGTTTGTGTTCTTTTAATTGTGGGACAGAACTGTCATCTCTGTCTTGTCATGGAGCACAGTTTAAACTTTTGAAAAAGAGACAAATGTTTGTTTGCAGTGTTTGAATAACGTTCCTGTCTCTCTACAACCTCCTGTGTTTCTGTGCAAATCTGTGACCCAAGCATGACAATATAAAAATAACCATATAAACATACGGTTTCTACTTCGCGGATTTTCTTATTTCGCGGGTGGCTCTGGAACGCAACCCCCGCGATGGAGGAGGGATTACTGTATAGCAAAATTAGGTTGTGGCCGGGTTGGTAGGCGAGTGTGTGCGAGGGGTAATGAGGTGGGGTTAGGAGGGTGTTGGTCATAAAGTTTTATTTATTATGAGGATGTTCTTCTTATTAAGTTTGCATATGCTGGGTTCATATCCAAATGTCTGTTAATGGCGTTTTCATTTGATAGCCAAGATTCAGCCAGCTCTCTGTTACTTTTAGTACTGGCCTTAAATCTTACTTGTACACTGTCCCAGTAAAATGTATGTCTGGTTGAATTTGTGTGTGTATAAATCAGTGGTTGTGAGTCCTTCCTTCTGATGGTGTTTCGATGCTCCTGTATACATGTTGCAATTCTTTTTGACGTTTGTCCTATGTATACTGCTGAGCAATAACTGCATGGAATGCTATAAACTGCGTTTCGTGTCTCTGCTGTGGATTTCTTGTTTTTGGTATTAAAAAGGACAGTGTGCGGATTGTTCATTGGTTTATGTGCTATTCTGATGCCTGATTTGGACAGGATACGTGCTGCACCTTCTGACACTCCGTGATGATAAGGAAGTGTGTGCCATGTGGGATGGGGGGGTCAGATTGGAGTCGACTGTTTGCTGGGTTCTCTGGTGTCTCCTGTGTAGGCATTGTTTAATGAATGTCTTTTGGTAGCCGTTTGAAGTGAAAAGATGGAAAAGATAGCATCTTTTGCTCGTTTTTGTCTCCTTCCTATTACAATGGGTGTGAATTCTTCTTAATAAAGTCTTAATACAGCTCCATTTATGAGATGCTGGGTGATTGCTGGCAAAGTGTAA
This sequence comes from Erpetoichthys calabaricus, assembly GCF_900747795.2. NCBI lineage: Eukaryota > Metazoa > Chordata > Cladistia > Polypteriformes > Polypteridae > Erpetoichthys > Erpetoichthys calabaricus. The sequence continues at coordinate 54,174,060 of NC_041410.2, read as the reverse complement.
TATCTTGTCTGAATAGCATTCCTTATGGTAGACACTTGTAATCAGGGTGGTCATTACTTCTTTCAATGGAAATGTCCAGGAAATTGATGCGTCAGTTTGTTTCTTTTTCCATGATGAATTGGATTGCAGAGAATATTGTGTTGATGTGGTTGTAGAAATCATTCAGCTGGCCGTTTTTTAATATGACAAATGTGTCGTCTACATAGCGTATCCAAATTTTGGATGTGAATTGAGATAGAGCTACGTTATCGAATTGCTGCATTACCAGTTCTGCCAGAAGTCCTGATAACAGCGATCCCATTGGCATGCCTTCTTTTTGAATGTAGTATTTTCCGTTGAAATGAAAGTGAGTTTTCTGGCAAAGTGATATTAGGTGCATTATGTCTTTAGTGGACAGGTTTGTTCATGTCTTTATGGTGGGGTCATTATTCAGTCTCATTAGTAGTGTTTCTGTGGCCAGATGGATTGGAATCATAGTATATAGTGATATGACATCAAACGAGACCATGACCTCGTCCTCAGCAATTGATACGTCTTTCAGGCGTTGTAGTGCCAACTCGGTGCTGTTCACAGAATATTCCGAGTCATAAGTTAAATGTTTGAGCACCTGAAAAAGTCTTTTTGAAAGGTTAGGTTTAGCTTTATTTGTCATATATAGGTTAACACAGGGTCAACATACAATGAAATGTTTATGACGAGAAAAACAAGTCACTCAGCCTAGATCCAATAAAGCTAAAAAATAATTAAAAAAAAAAAATACAAGTTAAAAATAGACAAGCCATATAAAATAAAATGTGTACGTTTTAAAAGACGTTATAGAGCAATATGAGTTGAATGAGTAGCAAGTACAAATGACAGTTATTGCACAGATAATGTTTTATAAGTACAGATGCATATTCCATAATAGTGCAGATGCATGTTCCAGTCAGTATTCAGAGTGTGTGCAGGTACAGTTTGTGTGTGAGTAGTGCAATGTAGATGTAAAGCAATGTAGGTGTAATGTAAGTGTATATAACTGTTCAGGTGTTGCTGTTGAGGAGTCGAATGGCCTGGTGGTAAAAACTGTTAAGTCTTATAGTCCGAGCAGCCAGACTCCTGTATCGTCTGCCCAATGGTAACAAGGAGAACAGCTGGTGTGATGGATGGCTGTGGTCCTTTATGATGCTGCTTGTCTTAACGCAAGCACCGATGGAGGTAAATGTCTTCAATGGCAGGGAGACTCTTGCCCATGATGTGCTCTGCTGCCTTCACCACTCTCTGTAGTGATTTCCCCCCGCTGGTAGAGAAGCTCCCATACCAGATGGTAATGCAGCCCATCAGCAGACTCTCGACCACACTCCTGTAAAAGTTTGAGGTTATGTTGGCATTCATGCCAAACTTCCTCAGCCTCCTCAGGAAGTAGAGCCGCTGGTGAGCTTTCTTAACCACAGTGTCTTTGTGAAGGGTCCACGAGAGATCCTCGGTGATGTTTACTCCGAGGAACTTGAAGCTGTTAACCCTTTCAACTTCTACGCCACTGATGTAGATGGCCTGGTGTTGCTGTTTCCGATAGTCCACGATCATCTCCTTGGTTTTGCTCACGTTAAGAGACAAGTTGTTATCCAGGCACCAATTACTCAATGCCAGCACCTCCTCTCTGTAGGCTGTGTCATCGTTTTCAGTGATAAGGCCTATGATGGTTGTGTCGTCTGCAAACTTGATGATGGTGTTTGTGCCGTGTTTTGGAACACAGTAATGGGTGAACAAGGAATACAAGAGGGGGCTAAGCACACAGCCCTGCGGCGCTCCTGTGTTTAAAATGAGTGATGAGGACGTGTGTTTGCCGACTCTAACCACCTGGGGCCTGTTTGTGAGGAAAGAGAAAATCCATCTGCAGATGGTCGTCCCCAACCCAAGGTCATCAAGCTTCAAGACGAGTTTTGAGGGGATGATGGTGTTGAATGCCGAGCTGTAATCTATGAACAGCATTCTTACGTACAGGTGCTGGTCATAAAATTAGAATATCATGACAAAGTTGATTTATTTCAGTAATTCCATTCAAAAAGTGAAACTTGTATATTAGATTCATTCATTACACACAGACTGATGTTTAATCAAATGTTTATTTCTTTTAATGTTGATGATTATAACTGACAACTAATGAAAGTCCCAAATTCAGTATCTTGGAGAATTAGAATATTGTGAAAAGGTTCAATATTGAAGACACCTGGTGCCACACTCTAATCAGCTAATTAACTCAAAACACCTGCAAAAGCCTTTAAATGGTCTCTCAGTCTAGTTCTGTAGGCTACACAATCATGGGGAAGACTGCTGTCTTGACAGTTGTCCAAAAGACAACCATTGACACCTTGCACAAGGAGGGCAAGACACAAAAGGTCATTGCTAAAGAGGCTGGCTGTTCACAGAGCTCTGTGTCCAAGCACATTAATAGAGAGGTGAAGGGAAGTACAAGATGTGGTAGAAAAAAGTGTACAAGCAATAGGGATAACCGCACCCTGGAGAGGATTGTGAAACAAAACCCATTCAAAAATGTGGGGGAGATTCACAAAGAATGGACTGCAGCTGGAGTCAGTGCTTCAAGAACCACCACGCACAGATGTATGCAAGACATAGGTTTCAGCTGTTGCATTCCTTGTGTCAAGCCACTCTTGAACAAGAGACAGCGTCAGAAGCGTCTCACCTGGGCTAAAGACAAAAAGGACTGGACTGCTTCTGAGTGGTCCAAAGTTATGTTCTCTGATGAAAGTAAATTTTGCATTTCCTTTGGAAATCAAGGTCCCAGAGTCTGGAGGAAGAGAGGAGAGGCACAGAATCCACGTGCGTGAGGTCCAGTGTAAAGTTTCCACAGTCAGTGATGGTTTGGGGTGCCATGTCATCTGCTGGTGTTGGTCCATTGTGTTTTCTGAGGTCCAAGGTCAACGCAGCCGTCTACCAGGAAGTTTTACAGCGCTTCATGCTTCCTGCTGCTGACGAACTTTATGGAGATGCAGATTTCATTTTCCAACAGGACCTGGCACCTGCACACAGTGCCAAAGCTACCAGTACCTGGTTTAAGGACCATGGTATCCCTGTTCTTAATTGGCCAGCAAACTCGCCTGACCTTAACCCCATAGAAAATCTATGGGGTATTGTGAAGAGGAAGATGCAATACGCCAGACCCAACAATTCAGAAGAGCTGAAGGCCACTATCAGAGCAACATGGGCTCTCATAACACCTGAGCAGTGCCACAGACTGATCGACTACATGCCACGCCGCATTGCTGCAGTAATCCAGGCCAAAGGAGCCCCAACTAAATATTGAGTGCCGTACATGCTCATACTTTACTTGTTCATACCTTTCAGTTGGCCAACATTTCTAAAAATCCTTTTTTTGCATTGGTCTTAATTGATATTCTAATTTTCCGAGATACTGAATTTGGGACATTCATTAGTTGTCAGTCATAATCATCACCATTAAAAGAAGTAAACATTTGAAATACATCAGTCTGTGTGTAATGAATGAATCTAATATACAAGTTTCACTTTTTGAATGGAATTACTGAAATAAATCAACTTTGTCATGATATTCTAATTTTATGACCAGTACCTGTATGTATTTCCTCTTTCCAGGTGGGTGAGGGCAGTGTTTATTGTTAGTGCAATGGCATCCTCTGTAGATCTGTTTGCTCTGTAAGCAAATTGGAGAGGATCCAGCGTGTCGGGGAGGGAGGAGCAGATGTAACCTTTGACCAGTTGCTCGAAGCACTTCATAATGACCGATGTCAGTGCAACCGGGCGTTAGTCATTCAGACAGGAGACCACCGGTTTCTTTGGGACAGGAATGATGGTGGATGCCTTGAAGGAAGTGGGGACCACTGACTGCCTCAGGGAGAGATTGAAGATGTTGGTGAACACACCTGCTAGCTAGTCAGCACACGCCCTGAGGGCACGGCCTGGGATGCCATCTGTTCCCGGAGCTTTGCGAGGATTGACCTTTTTGAAGGACCTTCTCACGTCAGACGTTTCAAGGATCAGAGTGACAGAGTCACTGCCCCCTTGAGGGTATAGCACCTGTTCTTTGTTGGCTGCATCAAAACGAGCATAGAAAGTGTTGAGCTCGTCTGCAAGACATGCAGTGGGCTGAACACTGACTGTGTTTTTCTTTTTATAGTCAGTGATGCAGCACAGTCCATTCCACAGGCGCTTGGTGTCAGAGCTGTGGTAGCTTGACTCCACTTTGTCCCTGTAGTCCCGTTTGGCCTTCTTGATGGACCTCCTGAGGTCGTATCTGGCTGCTTTGTATGCATCAGAGTCCCCTGAGCCAAAGGCAGAGGTCCGCGCCTTGAGCTTAGCCTGAATCTCCCTATTTACCCACGGTTTCTGGTTAGGATATATACAAATGGAGGTTTTAGTGACAACATCGTCAATGCACTTGCTGATATATCCTGTGACAGAGTCTGTGAATTCATTGATGTTGCCATCAGCTGCATCCTCAAACATCTGCCAATCAGTTGTTTCAAAGCAGTCCTGTAAGACCCCCTCAGCTTCACTGTCCCATTTGTAGATGTCCCTGTAAACCGTTTTTTCCTGTTTAAGTCTTTGTTTATATGCGGGCAGCAGCAATATAGAGCAATGGTCTGCTTTTCCAAAAGCTGGTCGAGGGAGGGGTTTGTAGGAGTCCTTGAATAAGGTGTAACAATGATCCAGTGTTTGATCACCTCTTGTGGGGGGAGAGATGAGCTGATAGTATTTAGGGAGAACTTTCTTCATGTTTGCTCTGTTAAAGTCTCCCAGCACAATAAATGCTGCTTCTGAGTTAACGTTCTCTAGTCCACTGATTACATCATACAGTTCATCCAGAGCCGAAGCTTTATCATCTTGTGGGGGGATGTAAACAACTGAAAGGAGAACTGAACTGAACTCCCTCGGGAGGTAAAAGGATCTAACTTTAATGGTCAGCAGCTCGAGAACCGGTGAGCAGTGCATTTTTAAGACACACACATCCGTAGCCCACGAAGAGTTAACCATAAAGCACACAACCCTCCCCTTGACTTGCCTGAGTCCTTCCTTCTGTCTCCCCGATAAACTGTGAACCCGTCTGGTGTGACTGCGCAGTCGGGTACGCTGGACTCCAGCCACGTCTCTGTGAACGCCAAAACGCAGCAGTTCGTGATGTCTTTTTGGTGCTTTATCCATGCGCGCAGCTCATCTAATTTGTTGTCCAGAGACTGAACGTCAGTGAGCAGGATGCTAGGCAGAGGAGGCTTGTTGTTTCTCTGTCGGGTTCGGCACAGAACTCCGGCGTGTTTCCCCCCCTCTTTGTTTTCCTTCGGCGTCGCGCGAGTAAGTAAAAGACTCCAGTCAGTACTGTGTCCGCGATATCAAAAACTGTTGTAAAATCCGAACTGGCTGATGAACGTAATTCCAATAGTATTTGCCGGTCATACTGAAAGTGTGATAAAGTAGTACGCACAAAGAGAGTGAGTAGTAAGAAAATAAATAACTTTTTGCTGAGATGACTCGGAGCTCTCGTTGGTGCAGCCATTGTACGGCGCAGCCAGACAAGTTGGTCCACCTTTTAGGCTGACTACTGGTCTGAATTTCAGAGGTGTTTTATATATTTTTGGGAGTCCATAAAATTCAGGGCAATTAGCATCACTGGATTTCATTTTATAATAATTCTGTGCGTCTAGGTAGTTGTTATTTTATTTTGTTAAGTGTGGTCGTAGTTGGGTCGTTATTCAGCTGTTGATAAGTGTTGGTGTCAGAAAGCATTTCTTCCATTGCTGTGGTATATTGTTCCTTGTCTAATATGACAGTTGCGCCTCCTTTGTCGGCTGGTATGATAACGATGCTGTTATCATTCTGTAGCGATTGTAGAGCTGTCTGTTCTTTTGTCGAAATACAGTGCATCCGGAAAGTATTCACAGCGCATCACTTTTTCCACATTTTGTTATGTTATAGCCTTATTCCAAAATGGATTAAATTCATTTTTTTCCTCAGAATTCTACACACAATACCCCATAATGACAACGTGAAAAAAGTTTACTTGAGATTTTTGCAAATTTATTAAAAACAAAAAAATTGAGAAAGCCATGTACATAAGTATTCACAGCCTTTGCCATGAAGCTCAAAATTGAGCTCAGGTGCATCCTGTTTCCCCTGATCATCCTTGAGATGTTTCTGCATCTTAATTGGAGTCCATCCATCCATCCATCTATTTTCCAACCGGCTGAATCCGAACACAGGGACACGGGGGGTCTGCTGGAACCAATCCCAGCCAACACAGGGCACAAGGCAGGAACCAATCCCAGGCAGGGTGCCAACCCACTGCAGGACACACACAAACATACCCACACACCAAGCACACACTAGGGCCAATTTAGAATCGCCAATCCACCTAACCTGCATGTCTTTGGACTGTGGGAGGAAACCAGAGCGCCCGGAGGAAACCCATGCAGACACGGGGAGAACATGCAAACTCCACGCAGGGAGGACCCGGGAAGTGAACCCGGGTCTCCTAACTGCGAGGCAGCAGCGCTACCACTGTGCCGCCCCTAATTGGAGTCCACCTGTGGTAAATTCAGTTGAATGGACATGATTTGGAAAGGCACACACCTGTCTATATAAGGTCCCACAGTTGACAGTTCATGTCAGAGCACAAACCAAGCATGAAGTCAAAGGAAGTGTCTGTAGACCTCCGAGGCACAAATCTGGGGAAGGTTACAGAAACATTTCTGCTGCTTTGAAGGTCCCAATGAGCACAGTGGCCTCCATCATCCGTAAGTGGAAGAAGTTTGAAACCACCAGGACACTTCCTAGAGCTGGCCGGCCATCTAAACTTAGTGATCGGGGGAGAATGGCCTTAGTCAGGGAGGTGACCAAGAACCCGATGGTCACTCTGTCAAGCTCCAGAGGTCCTCTGTGGAGAGAGGAGAACCTTCCAGAAGGACAACCACCTCTGCAGCAATCCACCAATCAGGCGTGTATGGTAGAGTGGCCAGACGGAAGCCACTCCTTAGTAAAAGGCACATGGCAGCCCGCCTGGAGTTTGCCAAAAGGCACCTGAAGGACTCTCAGACCATGAGAAAGAAAATTCTCTGGTCTGATGAGACAAAGATTGAACTCTTTGGTGTGAATGCCAGACATCACGTTTGGAGGAAACCAGACACCGCTCATCACCAGGCCAATACCATCCCTACAGTGAAGCATGGTGGTGGCAGCATCATGCTGTGGGGATGTTTTTCAGCGGCAGGAACTGGGAGACTAGTCAAGATAAAGGGAAAGATGACTGCAGCAATGTACAGAGACATCCTGGATGAAAACCTGCTCTAGAGCGCTCTTGACCTCAGACTGGGGCGACGGTTCATCTTTCAGCAGGACAACAACCCTAAGCACATAGCCAAGATATCAAAGGAGTGGCTTCAGGACAACTCTGTGAATGTCCTTGAGTGGTCCAGCCAGAGCCCAGACTTGAATCCGATTGAACATCTCTGGAGAGATCTTAAAATGGCTGTGCACCGACGCTTCCCATCCAACCTGATGGAGGTTGAGAGGTGCTGCAAAGAGGAATGGGCGAAACTGGCCAAGGATAGGTGTGCCAAGCTTGTGGCATCATATTCAAAAAGACTTGAGGCTGTAATTGCAGCCAAAGGTGCATCGACAAAGTATTGAGCAAAGGCTGTGAATACTTATGTACATGTGATTTCTCAGTTTTATTTTTAATAAATTTGCAAAAACCTCAAGTAAACTTTTTTCACATTGTCATTATGGGGTGTTGTGTGTAGAATTCTGAGGAAAAAAATGAATTTATTCCATTTTGAATAATGTTGTAACATAACAAAATGTGGAAAAAGTGATGCGCTGTGAATACTTTCCGGATGCACTGTATGTGTGGTCGGATGTCTTGTATGTAACTGGCTGGCAATTGTGCACCTTATTTCTTGTGCGTTGTCTGTCGGTATTTTTTTGGTTAATAAGATGTGATCCAAGGAACCTAGGAAGTTCATGTCAGATGCGTCTTTGTGATTGAGTTTCATTCCTCTAGCGAGAATATTTTGTTCTGTGGTGAAGAGTTGTCTTTTGGAGAAGTTGTATACTCCGGATTGTGGTTCGTTGGTATGTATATTTCCATTGAGTTTATTCCATTTTTTGTTGAGTGTATCTCGCTTAGAAATACAGCTTTTGGAAGCTGTGTCCTGGATCCGTTTGGTCCATTCCTCTGTAATCGTCTGTCTGCATGTTGTGAGGAGTTTGGATCGTTGCTTCGTAGTTTTGGATCTGTAACTGGTTCGTTGGCAGTGTGTTTCGGTGATAAGTTGGTACAAAACGCCTTTTGTGAATTGCTGCATGATGACTGCCATCTTTGGAGTGTTCGTCGGTGGTTTAAAACGTAAGCATTTCGGAATTACATTGTGCCTGATGCAACCATCGAAAAAGAAAAGTTTTTCATAGCTGTGTGCTTCTCGGATTGCCAAAGTTTCCCATTGTCTAATACATTGGAGTGGTTCTTGCCCGAAGGTTGTACGAATAGAAGCGAAGGTTTGTGATACAGTTTGCATATTTGTAGTTGGTTATCCACAAAGGGAGAGAATGAATCGCGTATCATAAAGTTGTTTTTACTCCTGAGCTTTCAGCTCCTGCCAGGAGCCGTCATCAGAGGATAATGATTAGACACACAAGAATCAAAGGCAATTTATAGCAAAATTAGGTAAGGGGGGGAGGGGGGGTAGGATGGTGTTGGTCGTAAAGTTTTATTTATTATGAGGATGTTCATCTTCTTAAGTTTGCATATGCTGGGTTCATGTCCAAATGTCTGTTAATGGCGTTTTCATTTGCACGATGGCTCCATGCCTCACTCATTTCAAAAGAATGGTCTATAGAAATATAATGGATGTATGAACTACTTTGTGTGTGTGTGTCTGTTCTCACACCAGAGTTCATCCTACTTATGATTTTTAATCTTCTCCCAATCTAGTACACATGGTAGAAAGAAAAAAAAAAAAAAAAGAACAGTAAATGTCAGTAGACTTTTAAGCATGTTTTTACTCCTTGCATCTTGTCTTTCAAGTGTTTTCTTATTCATAGCATTGTTGTTTAGACTTTTTTGTGTTCAGTTCTATTGTTCACATTTGTATTATTATGTTAAAGTTCCCACAGATTCTGTTTTTTTCACAGTTTGCAAAAAACCTTCCAAATGATTTATGTATGTGAAGTCTTATTATATCTAAGAGTGCTGCGAACTTCATGCTTCTACCTAGAAGTCACTAAAATTTCAAAAATATATAAGCTGAGGTTTAATGTTTCAGTGATTTCATGGTTTCATTAAAGCTTCCATTAGTATAAGTACACATGAAGGACTGGTATTTGATATGTAGCTTAAAATTATTCAGTGTTTATATAGAGATTTCAATTTTTTTTCTTAATATTTGTTCCAGTTACTACTGATTCTACTGTCGGTCTATCAGAATGGCTTGAACAGAACCTGACTAAAAGCGATCGTCCAGAGTTAACCAGTGCAAAAGTTGTAGTATCAGGTGGTAGGTACAATATTCTATGTATGTCAAAGCATATTGTGTTTTTTTTTTTAATTTAAATATAACCAAAGTTAATTTAATTTGTGGTGATAGTGAAGATAATGGATTTAATGGAATTAATATGAAATTAAAGAGGACTAACAGTCTTTCAGTGTCAAAATAGTATATTAACAATGAAAGTATAATAATATCTCCATACATCTGTCAATACATCCATTTTCTAAACCAATGTACCAAATGTGCTAGGGAATGGAGCCTAAAAGTGCTTTACAAAATGTAATTACAAAAGAATAATTAAAACTAACTTGCAAAATAGACATTTGTGAAAGAGTACATATAAAATTAGATTACTGTATCCTGAGGTTTATTTAAATAAATCTGTTAGCCAGATATAATATTTCAGTTCCTTAGACTAGGTGGCAGTGAAGGAATATTGTTAACTTAAGTAATGCAAATTGTTGCTGTATCTACTGTTCACTGTTTATATCAATATAATGACTGTATTATATCAATTTTTTACTTTTCTGGAATTGAACATAGAGGCTTTAGAACTAGGCTGATATGTTTGATCAATCAAATTCATGGTAGCGTTCTTGCTTTGGCATTTTGGAATACCTGTAGAATGAAATAATAATTTGAAGAACCTGAAAAGAGTAAGTAATATAATAAAGGTAGTTTTGCTTCTCTCAGCACCACAGCAATTACTATTGAAATAGTACTGTATTTGTATTGCTGCCAAAAAAACATGCAGTTGAGAGATTGCAGTGAAAACCCATAGACACACACTGGGCCTTACAGAACTATAGCTTAGCATTGTGGTTTTACATTTATTCTTTTTAACTTAGAGCCATTCAATTAAAAAATTAAATAAACTGTATACCATTGGCAATTTATTTTAAAATATCTATCTGTGTTTTTGTACCTTAAATAAATATTTTCTTTTTTAACATTTTATCTTCACATTTATTCTTTATAGTTTTTTAAGCACATTTTTATTGAAGACAAGAAAAGAAAAGAAAAAAAAATACTATGTGTGAAGTTACGTATATTTAAGATGAAAAATCTAATTTTGTTAACTACTGAAATAATAAATTTTAAATTATTGATGCTATTTTAACAGTGTTTGAATTTTACTACGCAGTGTTCAATTACTGCTTTCACGTTAAAGATTTCAAAGATCACTATTTGCTATATGGGTTTCTCAACAATTGAATAAGTCTCTGCTTAATGAACCAGATTATGTATGGTCATTTCTTAAAAATTAAATTTCAATAGAAGATATTTTTTAGCTTTTATATTTTCGCTGCAATCGAAATTATTCTTATTCTTTTACCCTTTAATTTTCTTAATAGGTTCTAATGTGTAAAATGTTCTGGAAATTGTTTACTAATAGTAGACTCCTTCTTACTAATTCGTTTGCAACACTATACAGATAAACACTAAGTTACCCCTTAGTAATGTTTGTGCCACTCTGTTATCATGTCTTGGTATTATTACCCTCCTTTTCCTTCATTTTTTTAAGTGCACAAATCTGAAGAAACCGATTCATAAGTAGGTGCCATTGCTTTTTTAATCCCTTTTAGTTCATTTATTTGATCAATCTTCTTTGTAATAATAATAATACATTTTACTTATATCAACACCCATATGTATTGTACTTGAACTTGATTTTTGCATATGCAAAGATTACACACGTGATTGTATGTCAACAAGATGTTCAGTTTAAGCTGGAATGAAATAGTCTGCTTGACATTTGTGGGTATTTGCCCCATGCAAATTACCAGTAACACAAATAATTACTGCATCCCCTTTACATGACATACACATTATCTAGTAACCCTTATCAACAAGTATAATATATATACAGTACTGTGCAAAAGTTTTAGGCAGGTGTGAAAAAATGCTGTAAACAAAGAATGCTTTCAAAAATGGAAGTGTTAATCATTTATTTTCAGCAATCAACAAAAGGCAGTGAATGAACAAAAGAGAAATCTAAATCAAATCAATATTTGGTGTGACCACCCTTTGCCTTCAAAACAGCATCAATTCTTCTAGGTACACTTGCACACAGTTTTTGAAGGAACTCGGCTGGTAGGTTGTTCCAAACATCTTGGAGAACTAACCACGGATCTTCTGTGGATGTAGGCGTCCCCACATCCTTCTGTCTCTTCATGTAATCCCAGACACACTCAATGATGTTGAGATCAGGGCTCTGTGGGGGCCATACCATCACTTCCAGGACTTCTTGTTCTTCTTTACGCTGAAGATAGTTCTTAATGACTTTGGCTGTATGTTTGTGGTCATTGTCCCGCTGCAGAATAAATTTAGGGCCAATCATACGCCTCCCTGATGGTATTGCATGATGGATAAGTATCAGCCTGTATTTCTCAGCATTGAGAACACCATTAATCCTGACCAAATCTCCAGCTCCATTTGCAGAAATGCAGCCCCAAACATGCAAGGATCCTCCACCATGCTTCACTGTTGCCTGCAAACACTCATTATTGTACCGCTCTCCAGCCCTTCGACGAACAAACTGCCTTCTGCTACAGCCAAATATTTCAAATTTTGACTCATCAGTCCAGAGCACCTGCTGCCATTTTTCTGCACCCCAGTTCCTATGTTTTCGTGCATACTTGAGTCGCTTAGCCTTGTTTTCACGTCGGAGGTATGGCTTTTTGGCTGCAACTCTTCCATGAAGACCACTTCTGGCCAGACCTCTCCGGACAGTAGATGGGTGTACCTGGGTCCCACTGGTTTCTGCCAGTTCTGAGCTGATGGCACTACTGGACATCTTCCGATTTCGAAGGGTAATAAGCTTGATGTGTCTTTCATCTGCTGCACTAAGTTTCCTTGGCCGACCACTGCGTCTACGATCCTCAGTGTTGCCCGTTTCTTTGTGCTTCTTCAAAAGAGCTTGGACAGCACATCTTGAAACCCCAGTCTGCTTTGAAATCTTTGTCTGGGAGAGACCTTGCTGATGCAGTAGAACTACCTTGTGTCTTGTTGCTGTGCTCAATCTTGCCATGACATGGAAACTGTCTTCCACAGCCTCACTTTGGTAGCAGAGTTTGGCTGTTCCTCACCCAGTTTTAAGCCTCCTACATAGCTGTTTCTGTTTCAGTTAATGACTGTGTTTCAACCTACGTGTGACATTGATGATCATTAGCACCTGTTTGGTATAATTGGTTGATCATACACCTGACTAGAATCCTACAAAATCCCTGACTTTATGCAAGTGTACCTATAAGAATTGATGCTGGTTTGGAGGCAAAAGGTAGTAACACCAAATATTGATTTGATTTAGATTTTTCTTTTGTTCGCTCACTTTTCATTTTGTAAATTGATAACAATAAGCAATCATTATTTCTGAAAGCATTCTTTGTTTACAGCATTTTTTCACACCTGCCTAAAAATTTGCACAGTACTGTATATATATATATATATATATATATATATATATACAGTAATCCCTCGCTACTTCGCGGTTCACTTTTCGCGGATTCACGACTTCGCGGGTTTTTAAATACAAGTGATTGCCTGCCTATCGCGGAAGTTATGTTCCAGACCCATCAGCAACAGGAGAAAATCCGCGATATAGAAAGACCATATAAATAAACATTTTTATAGTTTAAGCCTTAAAATACCCATCCCACATGCTTTAAACACATGTAAACTTATAAAACACTTTGTTAACACATATGATATGTGGATGTCGGGCTAAGGATATGAGTAACATCTCACTCTTATAAAACATTTTAACTTCACGCAAGACAAGACAGTGAGACAGGAAAATTGGTGATGTACAGGCATTTAAATTATTGACACGCAGAGCGACAAGCAGCACAAAGCCAGCACAAAGTCCACTTCTCCTTAGCGTTCATTCAGCTCCCCACCCCCTTGACAATGCGAAGTGGCAGGAGCGTACTGCGCCTCCGGGGAGGGCGGTTTAAGCGAACGTGCGTTTAGCCCTCACACACCCCCACTCCTCCTCCTTCCGAACGTGCAGAGCGACAAGCAGGCATTTTGGCAGAAGCAGCACAAAGTCCATTTCTGCTCTGCTGAGAGTTCAGCTGCCCCCCTTCACAAAGCGAGTGCAGACACATTGACGTCTGATCGCTGCGTGCAGTGTGCAGTGTTGGTCTGCGGTGTTTAAGAATGCAGAAAGTGTTTATAAGAGCGTGGGAAAGGTTAACAAGAGAGTGAGAAAGGTTTATAAGAGTGTGGGAAGGGTTTATAAAGCCTTAAAATATGTATAAATAATAAAATAAATATAGGTCGCTACTTCGCGGATTTTCACCTATCGCGGGGGGCTCTGGAACGTAACCCCCGCGATAGGTGATGGATTACTGTATATATATATATATATATATATATTTAAGCACAGAACAGAGGGAGCTCAGCCACTTGAGAGATGCAAAGTAAATGACACACCCTGCTCTGTGTTTTGCATACTACAGTGGTCCCTGGAGAAGAGCTTTAGCTAGCAAGTATATCCTGAACAAACAATTGTGTTGGAATGGAATGGATCAGTGTTTCAAAATTTAAGTTTAGAAAGGAGAGTAAACCTTGAGTAAGATGCAAGCTTAAAAAGGCACATCATTATGATATTGCAGCACATGAAGCCAAGAGCATGGGAGGGCTGCGTTTATTAGTGTAAAAGTTTTGTTTAATGTTCTTCCTCTAACACCTGTTTAAATCAACAACTAGAAATGAATGTAATCGTTAAACTTATTATATTTTACTCAGACCTTTAGTAAAATTATTAAAAGAATACCCCACCTAAAAATATTTTAACTTTTATTTACTCCATGTTTGTAGTGATTGAGAATGCGATTTGTTAAGTCTGAATGTTGTTACAAACCCCATTATAAACGTTGTGCACCTTTATGCAACTAGGTAATTGTAATTCTACACATCCATCCCAACATTTTATTTTTTGCATCTATGTAATATGGCGCGCTATATAGCGCCCAACTCGGCACAGACTGAGGCAGAGGCACGTGTAACACAAACAGATTTTTATTTTTCTTCAGCCGTGGGGCATGCCTTCCCCATGTCCCACAGGCCCAACACAGTCCCACAAGCACTTAAATAACACACAAACCACACTTTTTCTCTCCACCGCAGCACCACCACCACTCCTCCCAGGCAAGCTCGTCCTCTTCCTCCCGATTCTGGCTCTCTGAGTGGTGGTGGCTGGCCCTTTTCTATATCCCACCCGGAAGCGGTCCAGGTGCTTGGCCACCTGGTCCTAATTGCCCTTCCGGGTGGGGCTGAAGGTATGACCAGCCAGGCTGCTGACTCCACGCAGCTCCCCCTGGCGGCCATCCGAGCCCCCAACCAGGCTGTGGAGGACTCCATCTCCCATGGAGCCATGCGCCGGGTTGGGGAATCATTGGCTGCCAGGGAGGCTGCCGCCAAGCGTCCCGGGGGAGGTATTGAACAGTCCATGGTTGCTCCCCCGGAACAGATGTAGCAGAGGCGTCCCTGCCGGGCATGGGACCCGGCTGTCCTTTACACTACTTTTAACTTCTTCTCCTCTGCTATATTTACTCCTCATGTCTCAGCTCCATACATCATTGTTGGTCATACCACTGTCTTTAAAACTTTACTTTTTACTTTCATGTTAACCTTTCTGTCACACAATACTCCTGATGCCTTCTTCCAGTTGTTCCATCCATACTGCACTCTCTATGGCTTATCTCTGCATCTAATTTTCCATCTTGAGCTACCACTGATCCTAGATATTTAAATCTAGCCAATAGTAGGGCAAATCAGCCACCTCTAAAACTTAGCCAAAACCTTAAATGCAGAAAACTGAGTATTCTTTCTACAATAAATAGTACTAGATAATGCAGGAAGAACCAGATGGGGATACATGTAGTGTTTCTGAATGTATAAGATTTGGAATCGCTATTTTTAAAGAATATCTAAATCCCATGCTAGATTCCAAAATGTTCAGCTCTTCCAGTTAATAAGTGGATGCTTTAGTTTTTTAAATACATTTTTTAAACTTGTTCCATTTCTATAATGTAATGAGGAAATGTATCAAATATCATTAGTAAGAACAGCAGCAGGTTGCTAAATTTCTGCTCATATTTATCTTCTTTATTTTAATTTGGTATCAATGAAGGAACAAGGATAATTCAAATTGTGCTTTACAGATCCAGTGCTGTATCTCACAGATCAATAGATGTTTGCATGGAGTTGGACAAGTGCTTCTAGATAAAATTTAATTTGCTTAGCACCTTACATTCTAGTTTTAGAAACATTTATAATATATATTTATTATGAAAAGTAAATAATACTAATTTTTAAAAATAAATTAATATTGTAAAGAGTACTGATATATTTTCTGATATTAAGTATTTCATATTTTTATATAATGCTTTTTTAGGAAGAGGACTGAAGAGTGGTGAAAACTTTAAACTACTATATGATCTTGCTGACCAATTGCAAGCTGCAGGTAATAATAATTAATAATTATTGGCCCTGTTGCAGAAGATTCAACCTTTATCTTTTCTGATGCAGTTCAAATGACACTGCATCTTAGAAATAATTACAGTAAAATGTTTATATTAGATAGTATTTCAGGGAGTTTTATATTGGCCGAAACTGAGGAAATTTTTCAGTCAGTTTTTAATCAGTCTTTTCTGCAATGAAATAATTACAATCGTGATTTGATGCTTTTAGTGAAATGATGTTGAAAAAAATCATTTGAAGCAGTGAATGTTAAAATGAGGAACATTAGTGTTACTGTTTTGCTGAATGTTACAGCATCCTCCAGTTTGTTTTTATCTATCTGTGTGTCATTTTTACTTCTTAAACATAAAAAGAAAACAGTAATTGTCAATGACTGCATATTCTCTTGGAACTCTCTCTATTATGCAATACAAAGGAATATACTGTAGTTCATATTATTTGAATGAACTCATTCATGTATGCCAGGATAAGTATTTGTCAAAGATCATGTGGTCAGTTGCTGTCATTCTCTTGGTTTTCTTTTCTTTATGATACGTGTGTATCTTTTTATCCCCATGGGGCATTTACAGAAATGTATAATGTAGCACAGCTATGCAAACTTTAATCTCTCATTGAAATAAAAATTTTTTTTACTTAAGTATGCTTTTCAAGTGTGTTTTGTGTGCACAGTTTTTTACTTACCTTTTTATTGTTTACTGGCAACCTTTTGTTTTGATTAAATCTTTATTTGGGACATAAAATCAAACATTTATACAATATTTTTTTAATAGCTGTTTGCTTTGTTTTCATGTAACAACTAATTGACAGGTAAAGATTAAGAATTAATATTTAACATGAAAAACCTTTTAGGTAGCTGTACCTTCAGATAAAAAGGTGCCTTTGTTTTCAGTTTAAAAATATACATATGTTGGAATCTTGGATTATAAATGGATTATGTTGTTGTTGGTTTGGTTTTTTTTTTAAGATTTGTATGACAATGAATTGCTGTTTTAATTTAATATAGTCAATTATTGGAGTACTGCGGTGATGTACCGTGTTAGCTATTATGAATGTAATGATAAGTCAAGCAAAATGACACCTTTTATTGTGAGAAGGACTTTAAAGTCACAGTGCTTATGGGCAACTTCTAAACACATCAAGAGAGAAACGAATTGGAAGTTAAACTTGTGCTAAAATTTAATACAACATGGTTTAAATAGAGACAAGAGTTTTATAACAAGATATGATGATTGTTTACATCTCTCGGATTGACCCAGACAACCTGACTACAGATCCACATTGCAACTTCCAAAAGAGTTTGTTGGACATTTATCAAATGATCTTGATTATATAGTACATTGTCCTCCTCTCTTGCTAAATGAATCTTTGCCTGGAGAGGTTTATTCATTTTTTATATCTAAGATAGCTCACTTTTCCAATGCTGTAGCTGTCCTTGTGTCTATATAAACACAGGGAATTTCAGTCTCTGTATTACATATTTCCTGAAGAATGGGCCTGAGTTGCCTTGAAAGCTTGCATATTGTAGTCTTTTTAGTTAGCCAATAAAAGGTGTCATTTGTTGGAAATATACATTAATAACACAGTGAAGAATATTTTTGTTTGGCCTTGGGTTAATCAGTTTATCTGTATATGCTGGTTCTAGTTGGAGCTTCAAGAGCAGCTGTTGATGCAGGATTTGTCCCAAATGATATGCAGGTTGGGCAGACTGGAAAGATTGTGGCACCTGTAAGTAAAAACCTCATCACATTTGTAGCAATGATTTCAATTTGCATAATTGTTGTTGTTGGAGAAATAAATTCTGAATGTGCTTTAGCAAGGTACACTCAAAACTTTGCTCTTGAAAAAGGGCATAAATAAAGGTTGATAATTACCCATGATGGAAATACCTTTTTTATGATTGTCTATTTATGTTATCATGTAGCAAGGCAATACTTTAATGCAACTCTTTTTGCCCAGATGGTAGGGTTAGATATTGGTTCAAGCTTAGGATTTTCAAAGCAATATGGACTTAAAACAGTTAAGGTTTATGGCATAAAAGTAGTCAAACCACTTGGTGATTTTTTTTTAAAGCATAGTGGGATATAGTACTAGGGCATTTGTAACCTAGTTGTAAGTAATTCATTACAGTACTAGAAATTCAGGTCACTTTTTGTACTCTTATAAAGTACACTTATTAAAAAAAATAGTATTAGAGCAGATGCACAAATTTACAAAATAAAAGAACTGAATTAACATTACAGGAAATTAAATATCCTGCAGTATTTACATTACATATGTCTATACTTTTATACTGAGAATGTGCTTTGTATGTTTACTATTCAAGCAGTTGCATCCTTTTTAATCTTTTATAAATCTTGCTTTTTATCACCTTGTATTAACTTATCAGTTTTATTTATTTATTTATTTTTGTAAAATTCTCTTGTTGTAAACCTTAAAATGATCACAAAATACTGCTCATTGTTTGGCTGTCTTGAATGCATGAGCTTCGGATTAACTGCTTTTACTTTTTCCTGTTGTTTTATATTTTTCTTCCTGTTCTGAATTTAATTTTAGATATTTTAGATTTATGATTTGTCAACAATATTTCTTTGTACCTTCCAGTCATGGCTATGTTACATTGCATATCTTTTCCAGCGTTTTCCACTTGTAACCTTGATTTTACATAATCTTACCAAATTGCAGGCAGTTGCTGGTGAACTCCTGTAAAGCTGGTTGCATAATGTGACATGCTCCGTAGCTCACTCCAAGTAGTCTGTGACTCATTCCAAGAAAATTTAACAAGTTTTATTTTGTCTTTAATTGTGGGAACAGATTCTTGTGCATTAGAGCTGACAACAATTTAATTCTCATCCACAAGTACCGTGCATAAAATTCAATGAAAAGGAATAAGTAACGCGGGTGATTTGCACCTGACAAACAGAAGAGAAACTAGTCTGTCTGATGTTTTGTGTTTTACTTACCACAGTAGAATAGAAAAAGAATAAAAAGGGCCAAGATTGTGACTGATATTGTCATACCTGTTAACTGTTTGTACATCGTAAGCTTTGATAGCCAACACTTTATTGGCTGTCATGAAAAGGGGAGAGCACAGGTATGCTGGAAAGTTGGCAACAGGTTTCTAAATATGCAATGTTCAGTGATTTTTCCTTCATTTGAATTGACCTGATCCGGCAGCGGGATCAGCAACTGCAGCAAGTCTGACATATCTTTTGACTAGAAGTCATTCAATGTGATATCAGCATTGCTCTTCCCAATGGTGATGATATTCTCATTGGTAGATTTTGTACATTGTAATTTCTTTGGTTGTTTCACAAATGGAGCACATCAAATGCGTGAGACTGTAATATTGTGATGATTAGTGCATTTTTATGCCAGATAAGTGCCTACTGCTCTGAATACTTTGTTACAGTGTTGAAAATCCTACAGTATTCACTGATTTAAGAATTTGTGGTCTGATCTAATCCTTTTCATGTAGCATTGTTACTGCAAAGCTAATAAAACATTGCAGCCAAGATGGTGAACGTAGCCTCAACAGATACTTTGTGTAGTGCCTTTCCCAAAGAGTGCTAATCCAACAGGCTAAGAAATTCTTCAAAAGTGTTGTGCAACCTTTATGGTATCTATCCTTGAAAATACATATGTTTTCATCTGTTTAAAATATAACAAGCCTTTATACACCTGGAATTTACTGTCATTGATCAGTTAATTGAAATAACTCTAGTCTATATGTCAAAGTTAATATATTAGGGCAACTATATCAATTCAGTGTTTCATCTGGGATCAAGAGCTACTTAAAATTTACCATAATGTTAACGCATCCAAACCTGCCTCAGAGCTACATTTCTTCATAGTACATTGTTTGGGGTACCACTGTTGTTTCTGAGTATGTTTTTCTGGCAAGGGACAGTTACCCTTCAAACTATAGCACAGCCTGATCATATATCAAGAACTGTCCCTTAGCTTTCATATTAGCACTAGGACTTCTTGCCCAGCATCCAAAGGCTATATACACTCATGATTTTGCTGCATGTAATCTTATTTTATTTTATGCTGCATTTAAGTCATTTTAAACTTTTGTACAACCCAGTACACAGTTTGAGCTGTCTGATTAGTCTTCATTTTTTTCATTTTTCAATATTGTTATGTATACATGGCTAACAGCTCCATGAACCTGGTTTTTATCTGTGGCTTAATCAGTAACTAGTGTTACCACAATTTTCTAATATTTGTTTATTGTGGGGTTTTCTGAGCATATTCTAGTTTTGTCCACATGACAAAGATAGAGATTTAAAGTTTATTGGTGATTTCAATTTGTGTGTGTGAAAATGCTCAGTATTTGTTATTGACTTATTGCCTGCAACCAACAAGAAACCTGGTTCGGAAGATAGATTGATGGATCTTTTATCTTTTGTGACATGTTAGCACAGCAGTTACCATTGCTGATTTACAGCATTCTAAATCCAGTTAAGTTTGTGGATGTGACAGTGGTGTCGTTGGGGAAGCTTCTGGGGCTTTAGCCCCAGATCTTCGAGAGCCCTCCCCCCAACCTGTTCAATGCACATATGCCTATAACCTCAGGTCTTATAAAGGCCAGCCCTGGTGTCTCCAGTTTAGCATTCTGATAATGACTGCTGATAGCGTGAAAATTCCAAGGGACACCTAACAGGGACATCAACAGTGCAAAAACTAAAATGGCGGCCTTCCCTAACATCTAAGACTTGGGCTAACGACATCCCTTGGCTGTGATGACTTTTGTATTCAGTTTCTGGTTCTCCCTGTTACATTTTGGATTTCCTCCTTAAATGTTTATTTGCTTCTGCAGATTATCAACTCCAAAGTATTTATTGACTTGCAAAGTATGGCTGCTTCCTGCCCTCTGCTTCTTGTTGCTGGGATGGGTTTCTGCTTTCGCACTGATGTTTTTGAATGAACCATCTTTAGAAAATGAAGTTTTAACATGGATATATCTTCTTTTTTTGATAGAATATATAGTATAGACTAGTAAGTACATTTGATTACCTTTAAAATTTTTGGAAAACATTTTGTAGAATGGCATAGATGGAAATAAAAAAAGTATCTTTTGAGCATAAAAGTAAACAAACAGAAAAATGTTTTACATTTTTTTTCACAAATTGTTCAGGAAATTATTTTTTAGTTTAAATATGATAGGGCTTAAAAATGTTTTTTCCGTTATTCTTTCTAGTTGGGATGCCCCAGCTGTCATTACTCACACATTAGGAGAGTTTAAATCTTTTGAAATGTAATTAATGGGTGATATAAAATCCTAAATGATTTACCAGATCCATTAGTGTACTGTTTGGAAGAGCTGTGATAGATTACCCAACCACCATACTTAAAATATCTGACAATGTGTCTTGTCTGGTATAATATACAATAGCTTATATTTTTGTTTGTTTATTATTCTTTTAACAACTCTCAACAGCACTGGCAAAGATGGATAATTTCAGAAAATTTGTTTGAATATATTATTTTTTGTTCTCAGTTATATTTTTCAGTTACTAATACGTTTATCTGTTAGATCCTGAGAGTTCATAAAAAAAAAAAAACAACTTTGTTTTATTTTGAAAATTTTGACTGGCAGGGATAATCATTATTGCTGTTTTTTTGCTGCCTCTATATTAAAACTAAGGCTGTGTTACCAATATATAATTTATATATAATTTATAAGTGCAAATGCAATGTTCACAGCTTAATTAAAATTCATTTCTATTTGCTGCCTTAGGGTGTTTCTGCATTGTTGGTCAAAGAAAAGTCTCCACATGCCTTATTATTGTAACTGTCATCTGCTTAATTTAACAAAAGAGTACCTTGTATTATTTCTTTTCTGAATGATCACACCATAAAGAAGTAATATTTCTTATATCATATTAGTGGCTTTACAAGTAAACATGTCAGTAAAATGAGCAGTGCCTCTTTTCAAATAATGCCACTCTAATTGCCACACAAAATAAAGTTTTGTTGATTTGCAGAGTAATCTTAGTGAATATTTTTGTTTTGTATAATAGTGGAATAGTCACCATTGTGATAATATTGCTTTATATAAAATATCTTACTTTTGTGCCACAGTAGAATATTTCTACCCATTTGTTTGTGAGGGGAAAAGTAGACTGAAAGGAGGACACATACTGTATAATATATGTAACACCGAAACCACTGACCGGCAGGAGAATCTCTGCTACTTCTTCTGGAGTGATACTGTATAAGTGATAAAGTCAATCAACCTGGTTTTGTATTTCCTAGTGCTGATCAAGGGTAATGTTGTTTAATTAAGCCCAAAAATAAGCAACGTCTCCACTATAAGGTTCATGGGAAATGACACCCATTTAACAAATACTCTGCTAAACACAGAGAAACCCATGTCTTACCAGCTTTGTTCCCTCTGCACACACACTTGGGATGATCAAGAGGGGAAATATTTATTCATGTCCCTGCCGACTTCTCTATTCACAATGACTGTCTGCCTCCTTATCAGCTCCACTGCACATTGAACTTAGGCTCCTTTATCCTACTCTTATCATCCACCTACAGGTCGTTCCTGGTGGCTGGCTTCACTTTGTCCATAGGTGTGTCTCCCTGTAGTAAACCTGCAGGTACTTGGTTACTTGCAGTTAGTAAGTGCTTTTATTTGCTAGCTATACTATAAACATGTTATGTACCATATAACCAATTTATGTGGTTATCAAGATGGAAAAGTGGCTCATGATAAACAAAAAACAAAACAAAATTAAAGTCAAACAGAAGTTTACATCCCATCTAAAGAAAAGTCAAGCAAAATGACACCTTTTATTGGCTAACTAAAAAGATTACAATATGCAAGCTTTTGAGGCAACTCAGGCCCCTTCCTCATCCCATCTAAAGACAGCGAATGACATGGTCAGTGAGAAATCATAATTAATGAAATGAAAATCAAGCACAAATGTATGCCTAATAGCAAGTAATAAAAAGCCTTACAAAAACAGGCAAGAGCCTAATTCATCCATCTGCTATTACAATGAGTAAAGCCGTGCATAGTGGTAAGTTTGTTGGCCAGCTTAAGAAAATGAAATCCCTCGTTCTATGATGTGGTTGTACAACACTTTGGTGTAGTTGATTGAACAAGTATTGCAGACAGTTGAAGTGGATGTATGCTCATTCACTTGTATCTGAAATACTGCCTTGATAGTTTTTGATTTACACAGTTTTTAAAAGAAATAGTGCATATGATCTTCATGTTGCAAGGATGTGCGGTGGTTAAAAAAATTTGAGAACAGCAAGTCTAACAAGCTAATTTGGGAGGAGTACCTAGGGGTATTTATTTGTCCTGTACAGCAAGCTGTCATGTTCTTCCTCTTTTAAGTGTTTCCAAATTTTGTAAAAAAAAAAAAAAAAAAGTGAGTAAACCCTATGGAATGTTTTGGCTTTTTCAACATATTTGCAAAGGCAAACATTGCCTACAGATAAAGATTATATAATTGAAGTAGTGACACATAAAATGGACATGTATTCATTTTCATAATGTAAATTAATAAAAGTGCAGATATGTTACATGGGAAAAAAGTAATCCCTACATTTACTACCACTTCAGATTCATAAAATTAGAATCAGGTGTTCCAGATTTTGTACCAGTGATTAGAACCTCCTTAGGATATATTAAGTGGAACTTGTCTTATTTAAACCACAGTTAGGTAGTGTCTAGTGTTCTCTTTGCCAGTTGGCATGTATAGTGTCATCAGACCAAGAAAAAAAGGGTCCTCAGACGGTTGTGGATGCCTTTTGAGTCTGGCAAGGGATTTATAAAGATACAAAATTATTTGTAACCAATCATTGCACTGTAAGGAAAATCATCTACAAGTGGCATAGAATTCAGAAACTTCTCATTTATCCAGGACTGCCTGGTCCAGCAAATTTAGCCAAGAGCTGACCGTTTGATACTAACAGAAGTCTCCAAGAACCACAAAATTTAATTGTGGGATCTGAAGGTGACTCTTTTAAAAATTGATGTTGAAGTCCATGCATTTACAATCAGAAAGCGTTTGCACAAATGTGATGAGGTGTGTCAGGAAAAAACTCAAAAAACATTCGAGTGAGACTAAATTTTATCATTAAACATACAGGCCAAGACCAGGCCTTCTGCATTAATGTTCTCTGGACAGATAAATCAAAGATACAGTAGAGTTGTTTGGCCACAGTAACAGTAGACATGTTTGGCAGAAACTGAACACAAGATTTTAAGAAGAGAACCTCATGAAACTGTAAAGCATGTTGGTGGAAATGTTAACGGTTTAGGGTGGCTTTGCTGCCTCAGGGCCTAGGCAGCTTGCAGTCTTCAAGTCAACTTGAATTCTGCATCATATCAAAGAGTGTTTGAGGAGAATGTGAGGCCATCTGTTCAAATGTAGAAGTTGAACAAAACTTTCACTGTGGTATTGACCCAGAGTGCACTAGCAAAGTCACCAAAGAATGGCTCAAAAATTAGAAATGGAGGGTAATGGACTGGCCTAGTCTAACCTCAGTTTGAATCCCATTGAAATTTTGTGGGGTAATTTGAAACTGATGGTACAGTAATCCCTCCTCTATCGCGGGGGTTGCGTTCCAGAACCCCCCGCGATAGGTGAAAATCCGTGAAGTAGATACCATATGTTTATATGGTTATTTTTATATTGTCATGCTTGGGTCACAGATTTGCACAGAAACACAGGAGGTTGTAGAGAAACAGGAACTTTATTCAAACACTGCAAACAAACATTTGTCTCTTTTTCAAAGGTTTAAACTGTGCTCCATGACAAGACAGAGATGACAGTTCCGTCTCACAATTAAAAGAATGCAAACATATCTTCCTCTTCAAAGGAGTGTGCATCAGGAGCACAGAATGTCAGAAAGACAGAGAAAAGCAAACAAATCAATAGGGCTGTTTGGCTTTTAAGTATGCGAAGCACAGCGGCACAAAGCTGTTGAAGGCTGCAGCTCACACCCCGTCCGTCAGGAGCAGAGAAAGAGAGAGAGAGAGACAGAGAAAAACAAACAATCAAAAATCAATACGTGCCCTTCGAGCTTTTAAGTATGCAAAGCACCGTGCAGCATGTCGCTTCACGAAGCAGCCGCACAGAAGGGAGCAACATGAAGGTAATCTTTCAGCATTTTTAGACGAGCGTCCGTATCGTCTAAGTGTGCGAACAGCCCCCTGCTCAATCCCCCTACGTCAGGATCAGAGAATGTCAGCGCAAGAGAGAGAGAGAGAGAGAGAGAAAAGTAAGTTGGGTAGCTTCTCAGCCATCTGCCGATAGCGTCCCTTGTATGAAATCAACTGGGCAAACCAACTGAGGAAGCATGTACCAGAAATTAAAAGACTCACTGTCCGCAGAAATCCGCGAACCAGCAAAAAATCCGCGATATATATTTAAATATGCTTACATATAAAATCCGCGATAGAGTGAAGCTGCGAAAGGCGAAGCGCGATATAGCGAGGGATTACTGTACATGCAAGAAAACTCACAAACCACTTGGTCAAAAGTTTTACCAAGCTGATGTAAGAAACTGTTGGGCAGTTATGTAAAATGCCTATAAAAAGTAATTTCTGCTGAAGGGGGGCAGTACCAGCTTCAGAAGCTAAGGGTATACTTACTTTTTCCATTACATCTATTGATATTTTTGTTGAATAAATTAACATGCAAATTTTACTTATTTATTCAAGTAACCTTCAAACCTTTATGTTTGCCTATTCAAATATATTAAAAAAGGCAGCAATTTTGGTGGGTTGTGCTTACTTTTTCACATGTCTGTATGTAGCTTACAAAGCTAGACAAGGGCTCAACAGTTTCTTTTATTTTGTTTTTATTTGTGATATCACATGATTGAATTTAATTCAGTATGACAGTTTTTTTTTTTCCCACCCCATTACATGATTTTTTTTTTTACTTTTGTTTCCCAGGGGCAACCGCTTGGATTAATTTAGCATTGATCACAAGACATATTGTATCTGTGAGATAAAGGGATGTATATTGTAGGAGTGGGGACCTTTAGAGAGGTATGCAAATATTCAAACTAGGTGTTGGGACCTGATGAAAACATACAGTAATGACAAACTGAACTAAATTCAAATTTAGTCAGAAATTTTATATTTAGCAGCCCCTTTTTCCCTTTTTAAAATGTATGCTTCCTAATGTGAGGAGCATTACAAGCAAAATACATGAATGAAAGGGAAAAGTATTGGCCAGGGACAATGATTTTATAGGAATCACATCTTGGCTAAATGAGAGGTTATGTAGAGGAATATAATATTAATCATTATATATCCTTTTGAGAAGATGGATAAAAAAGGAAAGTTGAAAGTGTTGCACTATACATGAGAAGTCCTATTGCAGGCTCATAAGAAAAAGAATGAAGAAGGGAAAAGAACCACTATATGTTAAGAAAGAAATCCTGAAATTTGTTGACTAATCTTGCTGCATGTAAGCAAATTGTGATATTTTGAGCCAGCCATCCATCCATCCATCCATCCATCCATCCATCCATCCCTCCATCCATCCATCCAACCATTTTCCAACCCGCTGAATCCGAACACAGGGTCACGGGGGTCTGCTGGAACCAATCCCAGCCAACACAGGGCACAAGGCAGGAACCAATCCCAGACAGGGTGCCAAGTCACTGCAGGACAATTTTGAGCAGTCCTCATCATTTAATCACAGTAGCCCTTTCCTCATTGGAAATACAGAAGATTACACTGAAATGGTGTTTACAGTTGTTTATTTTCCCTAATTTGTTTCACAATTAACACAGGCTAATACCTTCCTAGATCGTGTCTTTTCAAACACTGACAACAATATAAACTGAAGTTATTGATAGTTTAAATAACAGTGATCACAACATGGATACAATTCAACTTTTTTCCCCCATTAATAGTTAGAGCAAACTTGAAATACAAATGACCTTAATATTTTTCATCACGCCGTATTATTTTAGGCATCATGTGTAAACTAAGCAACAATCTAAGACACAGCTAAAATAATCAGTGCTGTTATTGAAAAAGCTACTTAAACTATTAATTCTTTAAAATCCATTATAAAAAGAAAAGGAAAATACCCTAAGTTCTTGTCTATAAGCCGGACTCATGTATTAGCCGGAGACCAAAAATCATACGAATTTTTAAAATAAAATCGTATCATAGATAAGCCGGACTCATGGATAAGCCGAACGTACTATAACCTATAACTAATAGAAGGGAGGGAGGTCAGTGGTCTCACTCGCGCCCATTTAATTTCTTTAAGGGGGGAGAGAGTGTGAGATATTGCCGTCTCTCTCACTCCCCGCATGGCGCGGTTGGAGCGGCCGGAGCGCGTTCTTTCTGCTCTGGGCGTCGCCGAGTCAACACGAGCGCGTAGCGGTCATTTAAATTGTGATTTTATATGTAAGCATATTTAAATATATATCGCGGATTTCTGCGGACAATGGGTCTTTTAATTTCTGGTACATGCTTCCTCAGTTGGTTTGCCCAGTTGATTTCATACAAGGGACGCTTTTGGCAGATGGCTGAGAAGCTACCCGGCTTACTGTTCTCTCTCTCTTGCGCTGACTATCTGTGATCCTGACGTATGGGGATTGAGCAGAGGGGGCTGTTTGCACACCTAGACGATACGGGCGCTCGTCTAAAAATGCTGAAAGATTATCTTCACGTTGCTATCTTTTGTAAAGCTGATTCCTGAAAAGACATTCTGCACAGTGCTTCGCATACTTAAAAGCTCGAAGGGCACGTATTGATTTTTGACTGAAAAACAAACTCTCCCTCTCTTTGTCTGCTCCTGACGGAGGGGGGTGTGAGCTGCCGCCTTCAACAGCTTTGTGCCGCGGTGCTTCGCATACTTAAAAGCCAAACAGACATATTGATTTGTTTGCTTCACTGCTTTGAAGAGGAAGATATGTTTGCATTCTTTTAATTGTGAGACGGAACTGTCATCTCTGTCTTGTCATGGAGCACAGTTTTAAACTTTTGAAAAAGAGACAAATGTTTGTTTGCAGTGTTTGAATAACGTTCCTGTCTCTCTACACCCTCCTGTGTTTCTGCGCAAATCTGTGACCCAAGCATGACAATATAAAAATAACCATATAAACATATGGTTTCTACTTCGCGGATATTCTTATTTCGCGGGTGGTTCTGGAACGCAACCCCCGCGAAGGATGTATAAGCCGGACTTATGTATAAGCCGATATTCTATTTTTTCATTTTCACAACTTTTTTCCTTAGATAAGCCGCGGCTTATTGACAAGAACTTAGGGTAATAAATTTGCCCATTATTTTCAATTGCCATTATTGAGAGAGGAAAGGTGATTTTGCATTCTGTGACAGATGCTTTACAGTTCTAACATAGAGATTTCAGATTTAAGAGTGAATCAGAACCAGGATAAGGTTAGAAAAATACTCTGGAAGAGTATTTAAGTATCAGTTCTTAGCACAATTAGATACAAGATCACAGAGTTGGTAGAAAAATCTGTCCAAAAATATGTTTTGAAGGAGTGCGTTTAAAAAGCACAAGTATGTCCATTTTACTAGTGATGTTTTTTTTTCTCACTAAAATCTAGTAGCATCTTATAAACAATTAAGGGAATTAAGGATATTTAAAAAAGTACAAAAAACATTTAACCTTACCAGAATAGTGACAGCAACTATTTAGCATTATCAATACCAGGAAAAGAGTAGAAGTTAAGCGGTTTTTATAGTCAAATTCTTTTTTTGTTTTATTAAAAATTTTCTTAGCAATATATTCATCCAATCAAAAGGAAAACCTTTTTCATTTAAAGCCAGTGGTAGTTAAAGTGATTCGGACAGAGGAAGAATTGGCTAAAATCAAAGATCCAGAGAGCAATTGTTAGTATAATTCCATGTTACAATTACCATATTCATCACAATTATGTTTGTGAAAAATAGTTACAAATCCGTATTTGCTGGTTTGGCGATTCAAAGCCTCAAATTTTATCTGTAATCCATCGTTAACTCTTCAGCCATGAATATAACAAGGAGACTGGCATGAGTGATCGAGAGCATAGTAGTGGTTGCATGGAATTAGAGAATTGTACTGGCCACAGGTGTTTTCTTCAGCTTACTGCACTGTGAATTTAAAAGAGAATCCCTATGTAATAACCAATTAATGTTGAGCTAAATAGGGTAAATGAGAGATAAAGATGGGGCAACCACAACAAGCACAAAGGAGCAGAGTAGGAATGAAAAGTACTAAAGTAAATGTTATTGTAGACAAGAATATTAGTTTAGTTTGTTCCTTCAATTCTGCACATGCGTGGCTCTTTAAACCTGAGATTACCTGACTTGTGTCCACTGTATGTTAGCACATTTATCGCTGAAAGCAAATGACACTTGGTTGCCATCGCAATCTGTAACAATTGAAAATGACTGCCTATATATATATATATATATATATATATATATATATATATAGTGAATGTACATTCTGTTTTAAATTTAATTTCTAGGACTCAAGCTCCTTCTTGCATACGGTTGTTGACCACCATCTCCTGCCCCCCAATACTGAAAATCATTTCCGTGTCACAAGCAATTGCATTGGGTCCTGTGAGTCCTGTGGTAGTCTTGCAGGAGATGCTCCTGGCACTATCAGTAGTGAGGAGGATGTATCCTTGGCATTCAAGAAATGGTCTATGTAATATTCTACCAACCCTACTAGTGGTTAGCTAGAACATATTCCACATGAAAATCCATTTGCATAAGTTAACCAGATTCTTCTCACTCTTGCACACTGGCTTTAGCTGCTGGTGGTTTCTTAGCTTACTTAGAACCCTTGTTAACACCATTTGAAAATCTTGCTTCCTTTACCTTTGTTTTCCACAATGGCAATGTCCTCCAAATAGTTGCCAATGGATGCACCAAATACCCTAAGTTCTTGTCAATAAGCCGCGGCTTATCTAAGGAAAAAAGTTGTGAAAATGAAAAAATAGAATATCGGCTTATACATAAGTCCGGCTTATACATCCATCGCGGGGGTTGCGTTCCAGAACCACCCGCGAAATAAAAATATCCGCGAAGTAGAAACCATATGTTTATATGGTTATTTTTATATTGTCATGCTTGGGTCACAGATTTGCGCAGAAACACAGGAGGTTGTAGAGAGACAGGAACGTTATTCAAACACTGCAAACAAACATTTGTCTCTTTTTCAAAAGTTTAAAACTGTGCTCCATGACAAGACAGAGATGACAGTTCCGTCTCACAATTAAAAGAATGCATACATATCTTCCTCTTCAAAGCAGTGAAGCAAACAAATCAATATGTCTGTTTGGCTTTTAAGTATGCGAAGCACCGCGGCACAAAGCTGTTGAAGGCGGCAGCTCACACCCCCTCCGTCAGGAGCAGACAAAGAGAGGGAGAGTTTGTTTTTCAGTCAAAAATCAATACGTGCCCTTCGAGCTTTTAAGTATGCGAAGCACTGTGCAGCATGTCTTTTCAGGAATCAGCTTTACAAAAGATAGCAACGTGAAGATAATCTTTCAGCATTTTTAGACGAGCGTCCGTATCGTCTAGGTGTGCAAACAGCCCCCCTGCTCAATCCCCATACGTCAGGATCACAGATAGTCAGCGCAAGAGAGAGAGAACAGTAAGCCGGGTAGCTTCTCAGCCATCTGCCAAAAGCGTCCCTTGTATGAAATCAACTGGGCCAAACCAACTGAGGAAGCATGTACCAGAAATTAAAAGACCCATTGTCCGCAGAAATCCGCGATATATATTTAAATATGCTTACATATAAAATCACAATTTAAATGACCGCTACGCGCTCGTGTTGACTCGGCGACGCCCAGAGCAGAAGAACGCGCTCCGGCCGCTCCAACCGCGCCATGCGGGGAGTGAGAGAGACGGCAATATCTCACACTCTCTCCCCCCCTTAAAGAAATTAAATGGGCGCGAGTGAGACCACTGACCTCCCTCCCCTTCTATTAGTTATAGGTTATAGTACGTTCGGCTTATCCATGCGTCCGGCTTATCTATGATACGATTTTATTTTAAAAATTCGTATGATTTTTGGTCTCCGGCTAATACATGAGTCCGGCTTATAGACAAGAACTTAGGGTACTTGGCCATCTCATTCCTTCCATCACTATTGTTGAGATTTGAACAGGACCAATTTACTCTCCATAATACCACACTACCCTGACATTTATAAGAGACTCTTGTGGAGATTAGAGCTGAAGTTGTTCCCAACGAATGCTTTCTTTTGGCATGGACCTGTAATTCAGTGTTGCATCTTTTGCCAGCTATTACAGCAGACAGACATTTGCTATATTTAACAATTAGATTCTTATGCCTACTCTGAACAGCTATTTATTTTCTTCATGAGCAGTAAACATTATTTTAATCTTAAGATTTTTTTAGCCTAAAAGGTTGACTTCTTTGTCCAGAGAAAAAAAAACATAATGGGGTCACTGTGATTGTCTTCTGCAAACTTAATAAGAAAAGTTTTCTTCAGGTTACTGTCCCAAAAGTCTCACTGCTGTTCATACTGCATTAATGAAAAATGTCCTGCCGTAAGAACTATCTGATGTTCTTGTGCAATCTTTTTTTTTTTTGGATATAATGTGCCAATTATCTTGTCATTTTTTAGATTTCCCCTAGATTTTTGATTACTCCTCTATCTTTAGATTATTTCATAAGATATTATTTTATCTTGTATGACAAAAAACAGAGTTATTTTTTTACCCTTATAGACTAGAAGAACATACATTTTACTGATGATTGTCTGTTTTATTGGTTAACATAGTACATGAATACTTTAGCACCAGATTATATTTACTTAATTTTATGAGCTAATGAACTTTGTGTTTCATTTAATTTTCCACATGATCTGAATCTACTCCTACTTCTGTAGGCAGTGCAAAAAATGCGTTTGCATATTTGGCATTAAGTGAAGTCTTTCCAGTGTTGGCATTGCAGTCTGCCGGTGGAGTGCCTTCTCTTCTCTCTGTCTTATCCATTGATGGAATATCAAAGCACAGCTGAGGCTAAATCCATTTTGAAAATGTAAGGGTTGCTTCTCTTCTGTTTGTGTTAGGAGTGGATGTGTCCATCTTTAAGAAAACATAACATATTGTTCTAAATGGAGTATTTTTCCAGGCTGCAGAGACAATGCATAACGCAAGATAATGGTATATGTTAAGAAAGCCTAAAATTCCAAAGTATTATGAGGTGTCCCTGAAAATAATTTTTCTACACGTTTTTGTGTTGTAAATCACACAGTGTCCATTACTGCGTTTGCAGAAATGTATTGTAGCAGCTAGCTGACATCTATTCCCTGTAGGCAGGACTAGGGTTGTCATGATATCAAAATGTCAAAGTGCGATACAATACTTAGACAAGTATTGAAACCCGATACAGTTTTTGATACCCAGTACATTATTTTACGGAACTCAATAAAAAAAAAATATTTTAATAAACTGCAGTTCTGTGTGCATTAAATTCTTAACACTGATGAAAGCAAATAATAGAAATTTTGTGCATTAAATGAAAACTAGTGAAGTTCCATAACAAAAAAAAAGCAAAGAAATCTGGGCAACCTTTTTTTTTTTAATTGATGAAAAAAATGCTGTTACCTACAGTAGGTAGTACGATGAAATGTTAAAAATGTCATTAAAAGTCATTTGAATATGTATTACAATCTTTTGAAAACAATATATATATATACATTTTATAATAACCATTAAATGCATTCTGTAAAAAGAACATTAGTGTGGTCTTTTGTAAACAGTAGTTCAGAAAAGTAACACAAACGGATTACTAACACATTTAAATGCTTTGCATAAATGCAAACAGAGCACATTGCATTTTTGTGTAAATAAATTATGATT
Source organism: Erpetoichthys calabaricus (assembly GCF_900747795.2). Lineage (NCBI taxonomy): Eukaryota > Metazoa > Chordata > Cladistia > Polypteriformes > Polypteridae > Erpetoichthys > Erpetoichthys calabaricus. The sequence continues at coordinate 54,141,202 of NC_041410.2, read as the reverse complement.
ATGTCTTCCTAATTTTTTGCTGGAGACCAGCATACCAATATGCTCTTCCATGAGGCCACTGTGTTCTTTTGTTGGTCTACAAATGAGCTCTGGTGTACTGAAGCACAAGTGGAAGCATATGAGCACACACGGGTCACACTACTGCTTATGCAATTGAACATAAAGTTATAGCGTCTTACATGAAATAGTAAATGTGATGAAATATAATTTTAAAGTTGCATGTAATAAAAGAAAGCAACATGCAACGACAGCACACTTTGGAGGGAGCGAAGAAATGCCAGTGCTTAAAACTTTTGCCCCTGAATGAACAGCACAGAATAAAGCCAACATGCATGCAGGTGAAAATAGTTGCAGACCTTTGTCTTAACGTGTTAAGCATTTAACCGACAACACAAAATGTTTTAACCTGTAGATAAAATATAATGCTACATCTCTGCTTCAGATGCAACAATTTACAGGTTGATATTTATTAATGTTTCTGTACTTAAAAAATTCTTTGTATTTCTTTGATGGTCGTTTAAGCAGAGCTGGTCAATCCATTAGGTGCCTAGGGTGCCGTCATCTTGGAGCAGTGTGCTCCAGACACCAAGGAGGACTTCTCCGCCTAGGGCTCCATATGGGCTTTGACTGTCACTGCCTTTAAGTGTTTGACTAAATTAATTTTGTTAGCCCCTTTAGTTAGTGTTGTATGGTAGCAAACCTTGCATACATGCTTACATGTTATCCCTTTTCCACAAAGGAGAAGTAATTCTAGACATCACTCCAGCTTCATCTTTTATCAATTAAGTGTGCTATAAAAGGTTCTGAAGCCATTGAAGTTGCCATATTAACACCTATGAGCAGAGGAAAATAGGGCTGCAACTGTAAATATGACAAACCTACAGTGTATTTGGAATGCAGGCTATAGAAGTGATGCCATGAAAAATGTGAATTGAAGTAACTTTTAAATGGTAAAATTGATATTTATTGATATTTTGATACTTTCGACAACCCTAGGCAGGACACTGTAGGTGCCTTATTGAGATGCAGGTGACATTGCCAGGGATCACTGTTTTAACGTTAAAATTACTTGCTTTTGTTTCCCGTGTTTGTAGCTCAGTAGCAGCACTGGGCTGTGGTTGGTTGGTGAACTAGTTTATGGCACATAATTACTTTACCCTTTTACTCACAGGGCGATTCACTATGTATGCTTCATGAAAAGTGACTGTTTGGCACGATACTAGATAGAAGTACAAGGGGGTGATATCTGTGTATGATGTGATTTGTCTATGTAAGATATTTATACCCTAATTGACACCATTCTCAATAGCAATTTTTTTTTCCTATTTCTTAATCTGGAGTAAGATACAATATTCACTTGACAAAGGAGCACTAACAGGACCCCTGTGTTAACACAGAAAATTTTACACACTGGTCATAATATACAGGTACTGTCAGTCTCTCAGTACTGTCACTGCAGTAAGGTCAGGGAGCGAGAACCACAGGAGGACCATGGAGTAGAATCACTACTCCTTTGGTTCATGAATACACAGTTGAGGTATCTTGGCTGTGTAGGTAGTATGCTGATAGGAATCTCACATGAGGGGTCTTTCATCTTTTAACTGATCTGGAAGCATCTGGGGATTCTCCTGGTGGTGTTAAAAACATTTTTTCCCTCGTACACATTCACAGCATATTAAGTGTCAGTATGATGCTTGAGCTTTATCTGATCATATACAGTGGGTACACCACTCCTTGCTTGCTAATGGCTATGGTATCTCCCTATGACTATTTTCAGTGATGCTTGTCCTCCAACCATACTTTGATATTTGTACTTGAATGATACAGAAGTTCTTGTCTTCATCCACCCCCCTTATTTCTTCGGTCAGTAGTATACAGACAACATCTTCCACAGTTTCCTCTAGCTCATGATATCCTTGGTTGCAGCTTCCTTGTTAACATCTCCATTGCCACTCCTATTCATGATACATCACACATTTGAAATCTTTGTCATTGATGTTCCTGTTTAACCTGCAACAACAACCAGCCCTGTCTCAAAGTCACTGCTACCACAAACATAATGAGCTCCTTATTCTGCCCAGCACTCTTATAAACGTATGTGAGCATCATTGGATAGTTTTTGCCTAATTATCTTATTAATCAGTCAAGCCCTTCCCCCCCCATCCTTAAAGTGGTAGTTAAGCATATGCTGCATCCTGGCACTTTGGCAGCCATTGTTCACTTATGGTACAAATTGATAGCCATAGCCAGTTGTTTCACATGCAGAGATACACTGAAACTATGATTTCACCCCCAGTTTTAGTGACTGCACTAAAGATAAAATTTTCTGTATTTGAATGATATTAGAATTGCTATTCACAAGTGTATGTAAAATACATACCAGATGAAGGAACATTTTTTTGTGAGGAAAAAAAAGTCAAAAAGAGTTAAATGTGCCAACAACAAAAAGTTGTCTGTGTCAGTTAAACCAGGTAAGCAGACTATGCAGCATTTTTAAAGTGACACTTCAAGCCACCTATAGTTCCTCCTTGTGCTTTAGAAAAGAACATTAGGATTCCTGATTGTGAACTGTGAACAAAGAGAGTGCAAACCTGAAGAATGGAATCTTCATTTGTGTACAGTATAAACACTACATACTATACTAAATTTGTGACTAAATAAATGTAGTTTGTAAGATGAATTTATTTATATATATATATATATATATATATATATATATATATATATAAAATCCTGGGAGGGAGGCGAGACGTGATCTTCTCGGAAGACAATTTGACGTCCCGCAAGAGACATTTGAATGTCATGCGAGACAAGGCAGTGAGACAACATTTAAAACAAGTTCACAGACATCTAACCAAGCAGTTGTTGGAATGCTTTTGGCAGATAGACATCATGTGTTCCCAGCTCTTAAAACAACGACAAGCAGAACATGCAGCTTGCAGGTCGAAAAATCTGCTTCCAAATTTCGACATTATTTTTCGTGATTCCTTTATTTATTTAGCACAGCGTATCTGTATACACAATTTTGATGTGTATTACTACACCCCAAAGCTGTGCAGATTAGATTGAATGTGTATTTCAAATTAACACCCCGTCCAGGTTTAGTCCTTCCTTATTCCTCATAGTCCTGAGATTGGCAATGGCCCCCATGACCCTGAGTTTGATTAAATGGATTTGAGAATATTACATTAATATGAAACTGCATGGTAAATACATAAAATATGACATCACTTAATAGGTCTTTGGACTGCAGTTTATATAACATGAAAATTCACCTTGTAGTGTAATTAAAAGTATCCCAAAACAATCCAGTTAACACACTGTTCAGGTATGTTAGTGTAGCACAGGATGGCCATGGATGTTATTTAAACTTTTTTGTTCAATATTTTGACCTGAAATATTCCTGTAATTCAATGCCTGAAATTAAGCACCATGTACAAATGTGGCAAATAATGTAAAATATTATGGTATTGTTTTACTAAGTATGTGCTATATGTATATTTTGGTATATATTTTTGTACTAAATATCAGTCTAGAAGCATCACAAAACTTGAGAGCTGGTTTCAAGCAGCAAGGGACCAAGTTATGCAGGCCAGCATTTTCTCTGGCTGAAAAAAGCAGTGGATTGACAGCCCCTTTCATACTGTATTATCCGGACTGGCTTTTAACTCCAGGAGAACCATGTTCACAAATTGATGCACTGTTCCTCTGGGGTTGGTGCAGAAACATTAAATTGTACTAAAATATTCATATGTCAGTGCATTTGGTTGAAAGCAATTGATGTGGTCTTCCCAGGAGGGAGCCTGGAAATGCTGCTGGGCCTTGCACTCTGCCAGACACCCTAAGCACTCTTCTTAAGAGTAATTACATAGACTGCCTGCTCAAAGAGCATTTTAGAGCGAATATACAATAATTTTAAAGTCTTTGAGTAATAATATAATCCAAAGTTGAATGTTTTAGCAACAGAAATACATTAAATATTCCTATTACAAATTAATCAAAAGTTCTAAATACAGCAAAATTTTCTCTTTTCTGTGGTTGTATTATTAGGTATTAATTTAAATGATACTTTTGAAATATTCTGGCACTTTTGTGAAGGCAACTAAGCAATCATCAAAATTTAGTTTTTTAGTTCTTCAATATTGCCTTATAGTAAGGAAAAAAAAATAAAATTCATCCATCCATTATCTAACCCGCTATATTCTAACTACAGGGTCATGGGGGTCTGCTGGAGCCATTCCCAGCCAACACAGGGCGCAAGGCAGGAAACAAACCCCGGGCAGGGCGCCAGCCCACCGCAGGACACACCCACACACCCAGCACACACTAGGGAAAATTTAGAATCGCCGATGCACCTAACCTGCACGTCTTTGGACTGTGGGAGGAAACCGAAGTACCTGGGGGAAACCCACACAGACACGGAGAGAACATACAAACTCCACTCAGGGAGGACACTGGGAAACGAACCCAGGTCTCCTAACTGCGCCACCGTGCCGCCCCAATAAAATTCATATAAGAGTAAATATCAATTTTTAAACAAAATTGCCTAGTTTTCAATTTTAAAGTTAACATTTAATATCAATAATATGCAAGGTTAACAAAATTAATTGTTTTTATGTTTGATATTTAAAGATTATTTTAAATTGTTTTTAATCCTCATATATAGTACTGTGCAAAAGTTTTAGGCAGGTGTGAAAAAATGCTGTAAACAAAGAATGCTTTCAGAAATATAAATAATGATTGTTTATTGTTATCAGTTTACAAAATGCAAAGTGAGCGAACAAAACAAAAATCTAAATCAAATCAATATTTGGTGTTACTACCTTTTGCCTTCAAACCAGCATCAATTCTTATAGGTACACTTGCACAAAGTCAGGGATTTTGTAGGATTCTAGTCAGGTGTATGATCAACCAATTATACCAAACAGGTGCTAATGATCATCAATGTCACGTGTAGGTTGAAACACAGTCATTAACTGAAACAGAAACAGCTGTGTAGGAGGCTTAGAACTGGGTGAGGAACAGCCAAACTCTGCTACCAAAGTGAGGCTGTGGAAGACAGTTTCATGTCATGGCAAGATTGAGCACAGCAACAAGACACAAGGTAGTTCTACTGCATCAGCAAGGTCTCTCCCAGACAAAGATTTCAAAGCAGACTGGGGTTTCAAGATGTGCTGTCCAAGCTCTTTTGAAGAAGCACAAAGAAACGGGCAACACTGAGGATCGTAGACGCAGTGGTTGGCCAAGGAAACTTGCAGATGAAAGACACATCGTTTATTACCCTTCGAAATCGGAAAATGTCCAGCAGTGCCATCAGCTCAGAACTGGCAGAAACCAGTGGGATCCAGGTACACCCATCTACTGTCTGGAGAAGTTTGGCCAGAAGTGGTCTTCATGGAAGAGTTCCAGCCAAAAAGCCATACCTCCGACGTAGAAACAAGGCCAAGCGACTTAAGTATGCACGAAAACATAAGAACTGGGGTGCAGAAAAATGGCAGCAGGTGCTCTGGACTGATGAGTCAAAATTTGAAATATTTGGCTGTAGCAGAAGGCAGTTTGTTCGTCGAAGGGCTGGAGAGCGGTACAATAATGAGTGTCTGCAGGCAACAGTGAAGCATGGTGGAGGTTCCTTGAAGGTTTGGGGCTGCATTTCTGCAAATGGAGTTGGAGATTTGGTCAGGATTAATAGTGTTCTCAATGCTGTGAAATACAGGCAGATACTTATCCATCATGCAATACCATCAGGGAGGCGTATGATTGGCCCCAAGTTTATTCTGCAGCAGGACAACAACCTCAAACATACAGCCAAAGTCATTAAGAACCATCTTCAGCGTAAAGAAGAACAAGAAGTCCTGGAAGGGATGGTATGGCCCCCACAGAGCCCTGATCTCAACATCATCGAGTGTGTCTGGGATTACATGAAGAGACAGAAGGATGTGAGGAAGCCTACATCCACAGAAGATCTGTGGTTAGTTCTCCAAGATGTTTGGAACAACCTACCAGCCGAGTTCCTTCAAAAACTGTGTGCAAGTGTACCTAGAAGAATTGATGCTATTTTGAAGGCAAAGGGTGGTCACACCAAATATTGATTTGATTTAGATTTCTCTTTTGTTCATTCACTGCATTTTGTTGATTGCTGAAAATAAATGATTAACACTTCCATTTTTGAAAGCATTCTTTGTTTACAGCATTTTTTCACACCTGCGTTAAACTTTTGCACAGTACTGTAAGTGTGTACATTTTAGGTCAATTATTTATCATTCAGATGAATATTTCTTGCTATCCTGCTAATATAAAACATTATTATAAACGAAAGGAAAATGTTTTAGAGACTCAGCTGTTTTCTTTTTTATAGGAACTTTACATTGCTGTGGGGATTTCTGGTGCAATTCAGCATCTTGCAGGAATGAAGGACAGCAAAGTATGTATACTTTATCAAAGTAAAATCATATAGTTTTATTTTAATGTAATTCTAGCATTATGATTGATAAAATGATTAGTCAGTTTATAGAAAAGCACCTGCCAAGCATGTAAATTTACTTTGAGCAAATGATGTAACTTGTAATACCACACTCTTGTTTAAAAGAAAGAATTATTCACATTTTTCTAGAAAAATATGTATGGCTAAATATTAAGCCAGTTTAAAGACCAGAGACCTCTGTCTGCTTAAGTGGACTGATTACACTTGCTGTTTATCTGTTTAAAAGTCACATTAAACATATCTAACCACCAAAAAATGGCTAATTTCAGAGTCTGACACTTGCATTCATGCATAACACTGTACAGTTTCAATTATAGATTTTGCATTCCATGAAATTAAAGATGGTTTTTGATGGTTCTACATAAGTACAGTAATATGGAAATGCAATAAAAGATAATAAAACTTTAAAGAGGTTTGGCAAGTCTAGAGCGCCTAGAGCTTATACAACTGATTGCAAAGTTTGCTTATTCATGTTGAAGATTTTATATTCAATTATAAATGGCGTTATTTGGTGAATGCAATGCTTTTCTGCTAAGGAACTAAATAATAACCCAACCTCATTTTAAAGCATTTTTAAAACCAAAATTCTTCATTCCCTTGTAAGTTTTTTATGAATTTGTTAATGCTATACACTGTGAAGCAACATTCTTTGTACAACTTTAAGAATGTCACTTTCAGTGTAAACCTTAAACTTTCTTCAATGACAGGCAGTCGTGTATGCTTTATTAAGAATGTATTGTTTAACTCTAGAAACTTAATTTGGCAGAATAGGTTTACTTTTTCTCCTTTATATTATTGTTTTTCTTACACGTGATTCCATTTAAAACCAAGGCACCCATTCTAGCTTTATCTCAACTCCTATAGAGTTTATAATGTTCACCAAGCATGAGTCATTCATGAAAGTACTAGAAATACATTTTCCTAATTTGCAGTTGTTGTTTTTATCGCTTCTTCTTTTCAGCCACTATTATTTCCCTTTCTTGTCTCTGAAGTAGTGACCCATTTTAAAAGAAAGTACTGTAGGAATAACCAGTTCTGAGTTCTGTAGAAGAAAACAGTTTTATGTAAATGTGAAATGTAAAACTTCTTGTGTAGTCATGACAACAGTCTCCTGAGTGGATTTCTTCTACCATGTGAATTATCTATATCAAGATCCTGTGCACTTAAAGACTGTGTTTTAAAAGGGAACCTGAGAAGCTTTTTAAAGAACTATGTATAATTTATTTGTGTTTTTGTCTGAAACATGCTTGAGAAACCATTGAAAGAAATTTTCTGCTTAGAATGGAGTTCTAATTTATGCTCCTAACTTAATCAAAAGTCATAAAGAAGCATGATAGATGTTTATTAGATAAACCTATGTCTTCTCTTCACCATATTTATTAACAAAGGTATTAAGAAAGTAATACTTTTTTATAATTTTGTTCACAACACCAATGCCTGATGTTACTTAGATTAAAATTGAGGATCATTTGTACAGTTTTGTTTTATTCTTCTTTTTACTTTGTTTCAATAATAGCAAAAGAAATGTTCTTGGTTGATGGGTAAAGCAGGTGTTATTTCAAGAAGTACATGATTTATGAATATGACAAAGTTTTTTTTAAACATGTGACACAATAAATATGGACACAAACTGAGCTTTGACAAAATAATTTATTTTATTACTGTTGTTTACAGACAATTGTTGCAATTAATAAGGACCCCGAAGCCCCTATTTTTCAGGTAGCTGACTATGGACTTGTTGCTGACTTGTTTAAGGTAAATCCTGCAGAATGTTGAAATTCGTAGTGGTTTTGATCCATGCCTTTTATCAGTCTCTTTAAAGAAATACTCCACCCAAAAGTATTTTTGTATATGTTAGTTATTTCATGTACTTTGTAGAGGTTGCTGTGTAAAATATTTAATGTTATGTTTTAATAATAATAATAATAATTCTTTACATTTATATAGCGCTTTTCTCACTACTCAAAGCGCTTGTTTGTGGAGACTGACCTCTGTACGCCATTCGCTGGCCAAGAGTCCTGTATTCAAATCAAAATGTCTCTCCCATGAACCTTTGGGTTTCCTGTTGATGTTTGAGCTGGTAATTCTGGAACTGTTTAACAGTACTTTAGCAAAATAAACCATCCATTCTGCACGTGTCCAAGATAACATGAGATTTTGTTTTCCTTTTTTCCATGAACATTATTCATACTGTTTGCCATTGTACAGAACTGGTGACCATTTAGTTCTGTTATGTGAGAAACTTATCTCTTTCCATTTTATATTAAAACATGAGATTTTTTTTTTTTAATCGTCCACCACTACACAGCATATGGTGTAAGTAACATAACAAAAAAAAATGGGTGGAGTATTCCTTTTGGTGTTTCATTGTACTGTGGATCAGTTCCCACCCTGTGATGATTAATACATTGTGCTCAGTGGCCTCCTCTTCTACTAAGTTTCTGAAGCTAGCTTACTCAAAAGTAATTCTATCGACTCAATGTGTGGCACATATTGATAACAAATTTGACTTTGAAAGACTATCTTGTTTAACTCTATTAATAGTACTGTATATACTTTAATTTAGCAATATTCATAGCTATTCTGATGTTTTTTGCCACAGTTTTACTCACTGTTGAGTATATGTACATGCAAACTGGTTTGAATATGCTTTATATGTCTAATTCATGGCTGCATTTAAAATTTCAGTATTTGTTTCTCTATGATGTAGGCAGCTATGACAGGTAAATTGGAGGAAAGTACTTCAAGCATACTGCTTGACTTGAGCTTCTTAACTCTTAAGAAACCTTTTACAGTCACTGTGGATTCAGCCGTCTACTGTGAATGTTGCCTTTTTGAATACCTATTTATAATCTGGAAATTCTGATTCTAATGCTGAATTTTATGACTTGTCAAAGTATGTCCTACAGGAATGGTTGAACCTGTTTTTAGCACACAAAATCAATTCCAGAAAAAGTCACACTTGATTATTACAATGGTTAATGACAATATTTAACATGTATTAAATGAAGGATGTTCTTAATTAGTCTAATCGAGGCCACTACATTAGTATTATTTCTTCAAATCATTCATGTGTAAGGCATCAACCGAAGGTTGAGCAGATTGACACATTTTACAAGGTGCTTTCTTCCACTTTCCAACAGTATTCATTAAGGGTAGTTACTGAATATTCTATTATTTATGAAATAATTTCTTTAAAGGAATGTAAACAAACTAATGCTTTTGTTGAGCATTTATATTGTATAAGCAGTTTACTTTTATCACTGTTGTAATTGTTTCGTCTTCACTATTATAATTTAATACCTTGCAAAATTTGGAGGCACTATGTACATTTGTATTCATAAACATTCATTATTTAAACGTCTTACTATTCTGCCAAAATATATTTCAATTGAAGGAGCTTAAATATAATTTTCTGTAATATTTGCTCATCTCTTCATTTTTCCTCGGGAAACATGGTTTATCAGCCAGTGCCAGAAAATGTTGAAAGTTTTAATAATTGCTAGATTAATTTGAATATGAGACATTCTAAGTTTTTTAATTTTATCTAAAAGGATTCCTAGGATGCTTCTATTTTAGACAAACCTAAAAATAAAAAATGATTTTATAACTTTTTTAAAAGAGAAAAAAAGTTAAATATCTGTTTAAACATTTTCTTGGGTCAAATAAACGCATATTTCTCATTCTGTGAAACTGATTTATTTTGTAAACAAGATAAAGATATGGGTAATATGCATGTGGTGCCCTCTTAGTTGTTTACGTACATTTGGAGCCAACTGGCACAGGGCAATGGTATACCCACCTAGGAAAACAACTGAAGGTGCTGCCAACATTTAATACCACTCCTGTTGTAAAGTCTGTTGTTTGGCCAGTAAACACAAGCATTTGAATAACCTGGAGACAAAGTGACAGTCGGAAGAAACAACATGTACACAATTTCCCTAATAAATTTTGTAAGATGCATTATTCCACATAATGGAAACGCAGATCTGTTTAATAATTGAGAGACTGAATTCATCGTTGGCAAGTTCACCTGGGATGCTTTAGCAGCGGGACAGCCCACTTCCCTTGGTACGGTCAAAGTAACTGATAGTTAACACAAGTGACAGGTGTAGGTTTTCAGGTTTACTTTATATTACCTTCGTCCAACTGTTTACATGCATAAATGATTTTGTAGTGCAGCTCCAAGGGAGTCTCTGTCAGATCAGTAATAAAACAGGCGTAATGTAGCATGGTGCCAAGAATTCCAAACAGGACCATTGATAACATTCATTGTTTGATATAAAAGAAGGGGGAAGTATTTATTTTTACACTGGCTGTTTCTCATTACTTATTTACTAAGTTTATGATGCGTGACTGGTGCTGGTGTTTTAGTAAAACTGCCTAAAAGTTAGGGTAATAAAAGCCAGATGAGCTGTGACCCCGTGGCTATCATTTTACCTCATGAAGAGTTCTCAGGTGACAGTGTCTAATTTAAAGTGTTATAATGTAGCCTGTAATGAGTCAATGGCAATTAGTATTCTTCTAATAATAAGACAATAATAGCAATTTTAGAAAATGGAGACACAATCCTAAAACAGTAATCAGTATTGTATCCAGTATGATCTTTGTTTAATATACCCTTAGAAATATTTCAATTGAGTCTGCTTGGAAGAGAGTCAAGACGTTCCACGCGCCTATCCAGATGGGCTGTCTCAAATTGGGACCTGAGTGCTGCCGTGCAGCGGGCGACACTTCAGCACCACACCAATTCTGATCCCCAACAGGCCTGACCCCATTGGCTGTCCGACGGTTTTGACTTTTCCAGGGATGGAGCTCCTGAGGGCTTTCCCCAATCCCCTTCATAATGTGAGCAGTCTTCCTGTGGGTGGCTGCAAGCAGAGCTGCTCTCGCGGGTGGTCCAGCTTGCAGGATCCTTATTGTTGAGGACCTGAGTGGCTGGACCAGGCCGGGGGGTTGGGGGAGATGGGCACGCCTGCATAACATCTGGCTGTGGCAGATAGAGGGTCATTTCCAAAAGGTAGGACTGGATCGCGTGTTTGCCTGAATCCCAAGCTGTTTTGCCATGTGGTGGGTGCGGCAATGCGCTTTACAAGTGCATGGTCCCTAACCTGACCTCACCTGACCTGCTTGGAAAAAGTAAATACATGAGGGCAGTGTTTCCTTTTATGAGGAGGTACATCCTGTTGGGTACAATTCTTCTGAAAGCACTGTAATATGGTGCAGTGGTAAGTTTTGCTGCCTCTCGGATTTAATGAACTGAGTTCCAACAAAAACTTGATGACTGTCATGGTGCAGTTGACATGTTCTCTCGGTATCCATGTACAGTAAGTTTCAGTCTAGCATTCTGGTTCCCTAGTGTTTGGGTTGTCCCAGGTTAAATGAATGTGGCTGGTTGTGGACTTTCACCTGATATTGTTAAGACAGGCTTCAGCAGCCTACAAACCTGTAATGGAATACATGGGTTTGGGAAGTGGATGAATGTACAATTTTGACTAGTATTATGTATATTCTTCATATATTCTGGAAGGTTAGTAATGTTTTTTCTTAGAACTTCAATGTTTCTTTGATTCTGTTATCACTTTAAGCAGCAATCTCCTGGAAATATTCAGGGTTTATTCTGAAACCAACTGCTATAAGAGTTTAATTCTCTGTAGACAACCTATAATGCTTTTGTACTTTCTTTAAAAGGCTTGATATTTTATACAGTAATAGCTTGTAATGTGTGGCCTGACACTTTGTTCGTTTTTTTTTTTTTTTTTGTCTTTTTATAGGTCGTTCCTGAAATGACTGAGCAGTTAAAGAAGAAATAATATATTCACAGAAAACAATCATGTATAAAGAAACAAACCTCTCAGGACTGATCTAGGTGTTGTGCTCTTAATCCTGCCTCTCTTCAGTGACATTCAGTAGTATTCAGATGCCATATTCATTTTGATCTGTTGATTTGTTTTACAAGTAGTTGGATCACACAGCTCCAGAGAATCCATGTAAGACCTAAGTGGCCTGAGGCCTGAAATCTCAATGCAGTTTTGTGTTTTCATTGATTTTTGGAGAACACTTAACATAGCTTCCTTATTGTCATCTGTAATGGGACTAAGAAATTGTGGAAATATTTGACATCAATAAATTAATTATAATCTTTATAATTCCCTAACTTGTTAAACCATGACGCACAGAGTTCCTTACACAATAAAGACTGCATACTTTTAAATTACAATCAAATGTTTTGCTTAGCTTAATAAACCTTGACTACAGTATTATTGTAGTGTATTTCACAGTATGAATGAGTGAAGGTATATTAATTATATTAAAATGAACATTTCTGAAATAAACAGGAAAAGTAAACAAAAGTCTGCATGCCTGACAGTTTAAATGAAAAATATATTTGTGTTTTGCTCTCATTCATTTTCTAAATGTAATGAGCCTTTGAAAATTTTAATAATACATTGTGATACTTTTTTAAAATGTAAAATAGAGCATGCAAATACAGATGGTTAAAAACAATATACTGTATAGCAGATTAAGAAAGTAGTCTAACCTCTTCGTTTTTTGCACACAGTATTCTGTTGCAGAATTAACTTTAAATAGACTAGGGGGCTGTGCCCCCTGCTCGCGTCACTCGAATTTTCCTACTTCCATTATCTCTAACCTGCTCTGCATGTGTATCGCGCCAAATGTCTTTTTCCAGCCCCAAATTCTTAAGAGATGAGAGCACAGGAAGTGCGTCTGCCAAAAGCATTCCAACAACTGAAAGGTTAGATTACCATGGTCTTGTTTGAAAATGGTTGTAAGCAGGGCATGACTTGACCGTCTCAAAGGGATGTGAAAGTGTCTCTCTTCAAAAGATTACGTCTCGTCGCAGGTAAAAAAAAAAAAAAAAAGTCTCGTCTCATCCCAAGATTTTTTTTATAATGGGCAAACTTGGTAAATGTATCTATCAGTACATTCAATAACCCATAATGACAAAGTGAAAGCACAGTTTCAGAAAGGTTTTCAAATTTATTACAAATCAAAAACTGAACTCTCATTTAGGTATAAGTATTCAGAGCTTTTGCCATGGTCTGTTTTGTTTAATTCTCCTTGAGGTGTGTCTAGACCTTGATTGGAGTCCACCTGTGGCAAAGTGAATTGCTTGGACATCGTTTAGAAAGGCACACACCTGTGTCTATAAGGTCCCACAATTTAGACTGCATGTCAGGACAAAAACCAAGCCATGAAGTCCTCGGAACCCTCTGTAGATATCAGCAGTCAAATTATGGTAAGGCTTAGATTAGGGTACGTGTTTAAAACCATTTCTAAAGCTTTGAATGTTCTTGGGAGCACAGAGACCTCAATAAGTTTGAATTAGAAGTATTTTTTATCCACAAAGACTCTTGCCTAGAGTTGACCTCTGGCCAAATTGAGTATCCATACAGTACAATTACCAAGAACCCATATGGTCACTATACTGTAACAGAGCTACAGAGGTCCTTTGTTGAGATGAGAGAACCTGCCAGAAGGACAACCATTTAAGCAGCACTCCATCAATCAGGTAGTTGTGCAGGATTGCCTAGACGGAAAACACACATGAGTAAAAGGCATATGACAATTTAAAGGACTCCGAGAGCAGGAGGAACACAATTATCAGCTCTTATGGGACAACAGCTGAACTCTTTGGGCAGAATCCAAGGACTATGTCTGGTGAAAGCCAGGCACTGCTCATCGTCTGCTCAATGCCATCCCTACAGTGAAGGTGGTGGTAACATCATGCTATAGGGGTTGTAGCCGCCGAAGTATAAGGCGAGTTCAAGCATGGGTAAAACACGTGCCGAATTAAATCTCTCTTTCCAGAAGTATATAATACTTATAATATTTAAAAATATTTAGTGAAAATTAAAAGCAAATAATCCACACAGGAATAAAGAAAAAAGTTTTTACACACGTAGAATAAAAGACAAAAAAAAAGTAAAATGTATCTTCTCTAAACTTAGCTTTTCTTGAGAAACTTTAGTTATTTCTGTACTTGAAAGTTATTTACTTGTTCTTCTATACTTAAAGATTCTTAACTTCTTATATACTTAAAGATTCTTAGCTTCTTCTTCTGTATGCTTTAAGCGTACAGCGCAGCACTTAAATTAAGCTCTTTGTCTTACATGTTATTTTACACACTCAAAAGCACGAGAGGCACGTAGGCGTGTAGGCACGGTTTAAAACCATGTGCCCTCTACACCCTACACAAGCCAAGGCTGGTCACTAACTGAGAATAATGTTTAGTCAGAGCAGTTAGAAATAGCTAGAATATACCAATTCAATTCTACTTGTGGGGGTTATAGGAACCTTCCATAGATTATGCATTGTCATTTAGTAATAGGGCATTTTATAAGATATCTCACTAATCTGCCAACTAAATCATTACCAAACAATTTCTTCACCAATATGTTTGTAAAGGTGTGTAATAACATGTATTAAAATGTTGAAATTCAACTCCCGTGGGAAACCCTGAAAAAACCTGCTCAAGTTAGGGTACCGATTAATTATTTTTCGAAAAATCTATTTTTTAAAATCAAGCCTTAAGTAACTTGTGAGGGGTCAAATAAGGATTTTTCATGAATCTGAGTTGACTGTTAGCATGCTGTGGTGCTGTCAGTCCAAAAGATTGACTCTTGTAGGGGAATCTGTAGTTCTTGTTTTAACATTTTGTCCATTTTGACTGCTACCACTGCTGCTGTAAGTTCTAATCTCGGTATGGTGACAGGTTTTAGTGGTGCCACTCTTGATTTCCCCATTATAAATTGAACAATGTTTCTCATCTTCTTTATTAGTCAGAAGGAGGTAGGAAACAGTACCTTACTCTTTTTCTGAAGCATCTCCAAAATAATACATTTGTGCAGACATTATGTGACCAAATCCAGCCGGTTTAATGCACCTGTTTACATTGTAATCCACAAGTAGCTGCAAATCGTCCGTCCATTTTTTCCATTGTCGGACATACTTATCCTCTACTTCTTGATCCCATGCATATTTTTCTTTACACAGTTCTCTTAGAATACGTTTAGCAGGCAGTATGAGTAGTTCATGAGCTTTGAGTAGTGAGAAAAGCACTATGTAAATGCAAATAATTATTTATTATTATTAAAAATCCAAGTGGTCATATATTGAACTGACCACTGACAGAATACCACGTCTTGTAGCAGGCTTATCTTGCAGCTTTATCTGAAACTTGAAACTGTGCACCATTGAACACCTAAGGCTCTTTCAGCTGTAACAAATCATGGCTTAAGTCTAAGTCCTTTTGATCAATTGCCTTGTCTTCTTCAGGGATGGACAACAAGACTGCTCTGCTATTATTTATCCATTTTGTAAGATAAAATCCTCCCCTTAAGCACAGGGCTTGAAGATCTTTGGCCAAATTTATGGCTTGTTCTTCTGTAGCAACTGACTTTAAACAGTCATCAACATAGAAGTTGTGCAGCACAGTGTTAACTGCTTCCTGTGGAGCTGTGCCTCTTGCATCCTCTGCTGTTCTTTGTAAGGCATAAGAGGCACAACTGGGTGATGACGTAGCACCAAAAAGATGCACTGTCATTTTGTATTCCTCTAGTCCATTATTTAGATTACCTTCAGTAATGGCAGTGTTTGAGCAGAGGTTTGAAGAAACATTCAAACAACTCGCAGAAGGAGGAAGAACACCTGCACTCTGGGTGCAGTACCACCACATGGTAGATGTGATCAAGGTCTTTATCAGAACCTGGCGACTTGCAGACCACAAAGGGCATCTGTCCTGCATTGTTACCCAGATGCTTGACATCTTTGCCGCTGCAGGCTATCATCAATATGCCAAGGGCGCACGGCTGTACTGTCAACTCATGAAGGAACTCGAAAGTTTGCCTGCTTAAAGGGCACCTTAGAAAGTTTCACTTCCCACGGGAACCATGTTGTCCGTTACTCCAGCCATGAGTGGTCCGGCACTTGGTGTGATATCTGCATTGAACAGACATTAATGAAGGCAGCAAAGTCAGAAGGTGAGCTGAGCAGAGGGAGAATGAGAAACAGTGTTTCTGGCCACAAGTGCTGGGTGCTCACCCTCAGTCACTTCTGTGATGTCAACCAGCGGATGGAGGAAGATGTCA
Organism: Erpetoichthys calabaricus; assembly: GCF_900747795.2. Taxonomy (NCBI): domain Eukaryota; kingdom Metazoa; phylum Chordata; class Cladistia; order Polypteriformes; family Polypteridae; genus Erpetoichthys; species Erpetoichthys calabaricus. Next base: position 54,124,609 of record NC_041410.2, on the reverse strand, counting down.
GGAAACATGCTCCACTCCACAGAGACCTTGCCAAAACACAGATGAAGCAAGATGCAGAAGCAGTTGAACTTGTCCTAAAATGGTTAGAGGAGAACAAGCCATTCAATAACAATCGAGACAAGGAGTTGCTCGTGTCTTTCTCAACAGGATTCACAAACACAGGAAATGACTCAGTCAATGCTGAGAGAGCAGCTGAAGTAGGGATGGAGATGCAGAGCAAGTTGGATGGACAGTCAGTGACATCGACCATGGATGTTAAGTCAAAGGTACAAGCCCTGTCATCACTCAGAAAGATCCCCATGGTCAATGAGAAGAAGATTCACCTTGACTCACTAAAGTTGTTCAACCCGATTGATCATGTTCGCCCAGCGGGAAGTGACAGTTGAGACAACCTTACAGTATGATCTGACTCCTTTCCCATTGTCCCTGTTCAGCAACAAAGATCAGAAGATGAACAAGGCAAACAAAGCAGTAGCATTTCTTTGAACCTAAGGAACCATGCTACTGCTTTCTTTAAATTGAACCATTCTGAATAATACTCCACAAGTCATTTTACTGGTTCGGTTTTTTCTTCTACACTTGCAAAATTTACTACACACCTTTTGATTTCCAGGTCATAGCTAACAGACAGGTCTACTTCATCCGGTCTCTTAGGCCATTCATGCTCTGGGTGTAGGAGAAAGTTTGGGCTTTGTATCCAAGTCTTACTTTTGATGAAGCTTTTTATTGTCGATCTTCTTGATGCCTGATCCGCAGGATTTTGTGCAGATATGACATACCTCCATTGCGAGGGTTGTGTATGCTCTCTTATCACTGTGATTCTGTTGGCAACAAAAGTTTTGTAGCGTGCACTTTCATTTGCAATGTACCTTAGTACTGTGGTGCTGTCAGTCCAAAAGATTGACTCTTGTAGGGGAATCTGTAGTTCTTGTTTTAACATTTTGTCCATTTTGACTGCTACCACTGCTGCTGTAAGTTCTAATCTCGGTATGGTGACAGGTTTTAGTGGTGTCACTCTTGATTTCCCCATTATAAATGAACAATGTTTCTCATTTTCTTTATTAGTCAGAAGGAGGTAGGAAACAGTACCTTACTCTTTTTCTGAAGCATCTCCAAAATAATACATTTGTGCAGACATTATGTGACCAAATCCAGGCGGTTTAATGCACCTGTTTACATTGTAATCCATAAGTAGCTGCAAATTGTCCGTACATTTTTTCCATTGTCGGACATACTTATCCTCTACTTCTTGATCCCATGCATATTTTTCTTTACACAGTTCTCTTAGAATAAGTTTAGCAGGCAGTATGAGTAGTTCATGAGCTTTGAGTAGTGAGAAAAGCACTATATAAATGCAAAGAATTATTTATTATTATTAAAAATCCAAGTGGGTCATATATTGAACTGACCACTGACAGAATACCACGTCTTGTAGCAGGCTTATCTTGCAGCTTTACCTGAAACTTGAAACTGTGCACCATTGAACACCTAAGGCTCTTTCAGCTGTAACAAATCATGGCTTAAGTCTAAGTCCTTTTGATCAATTGCCTTGTCTTCTTCAGGGATGGACAACAAGACTGCTCTGCTATTATTTATCCATTCTGTAAGATAAAATCCTCCCCTTAAGCACAGGGCTTGAAGATCTTTGGCCAAATTTATGGCTTGTTCTTCTGTAGCAACTGACTTTAAACAGTCATCAACATAGAAGTTGTGCAGCACAGTGTTAACTGCTTCATCTGGAGCTGTGTCTCTTGCATCCTCTGCTGTTCTTTGTAAGGCATAAGAGGCACAACTGGGTGATGAAGTAGCACCAAAAAGATGCACTGTCATTTTGTATTCCTCTAGTCCATTATTTAGATTACCTTCAGGCCACCACAGGAAACGAAGAAGATCAGTGTCTTCTTCTGGAACTTTCACTTGATAAAACATTGATGTAATATCTGTCATGAGAGCAGTTGGCTCCTTTCTGAATCTTGTAAGAACTCCAATGAGTGTATTAGTTAAGTCGGGTCCTTTCAGCAACTGTTCATTGAGAGAAAAGCCTTGGTAAGTGGCTGTACAGTCAAAAACCACTCTGATTTTATTTTTCTTTGGATGATATACTCCATGGTGAAGTATGTACCACACGCTCTCTCTTTTAAAAGTCTGCTGTTCGGTGGGTGCCTTGATGGCATATCCTTTGTCTAAAAATGTCCTCATGGAATGTTGGATACTTTGTAAGTTTCCTTTTAAGTCCAATAGTACGTTGTTCTGCAATGCAATGATTATTTGGCACTTTTAAGTGTCTCATCTTTAAAAGGCAGATTAATGCAATAGTGTCCATCCACTAGCCTGGCAGTATCTGAAGCTATGTGCATGAACTTAATGTCCTCCTGTGACATTTCCTTCTTCTCCTCACAGCTGCGCTCTGGAAAGTCTGTATTGTATTGCTGGAGTAGCATTTGTTCTATCTCCATTATTGTCACATGTTTGACTGAATAACTTTGCAGTCTTTCTTTGTCTGTCCCCTTTATCAATCCATTAACAATCCATTGAGAATTGTTTTCACAGCGTAAGGACCTTCACTATGTATGATTTGCCATGGCTCCATGATTTTACAGGCATTTGTACCTAATAACAATAATATTAATAATAGAATTGTAATAACAATATTATTGCTTTGGTCAGCATTTATCTGGGGTAGATGCAGTCTTTTAGATAAGACCATGTCATAATATCTTCTTGCATATGAATGTTCTCCCTTTTCACAGGTATACAGTTCACTGTGTACACTCCTGGTAAATCAAAGGATGTGTTTTCCTCTATTCCACAGTAATTCCATTAAAACGGAACACTTTATTAATTTCTGTCTATTTACATTGTCCCTTTCTACAGTGCTGATGTAGATGTGAGACTTTCTTCCAGAAAGATTACATGCTCTTGCAGACTTTCTGTGCAAAATGTACCTGAGCTGCCAGAGTCCATTAGAGCAGATGTTTCTACACATTTTTCACTCATTTCAGACTTAACTTTAACTGGAGTCGTAGCTAAGACACACTCTTTACCGGCCCCGGTAGCAGTACAGGTCTCTAATGGTTCCACAGAAATATGGGAAGAAGAAATGTTCTTCTCTTCTGATTTAGCATTCTCCCTTTTAGGAGATGCGGCTTTATTGTCGTTATCTATTTCCTTATTTATATGCAGAATGACTAGATGTAAATGAGAGCGTATTTGGCATTTAATCTTTTCTTCACAGTCTTTACTAAGATGTCCTTGTTTAAGGCACCTAAAGCATAAGCCTTTAGATTTTTAAAAGTAAATTTTACTTTCATAAGTTAGTTTCTGAATTGCACTGCATTCATTAAGATCATGTTTTTCATTGCAAAAAAGACAGAGCTTACCGCTTATACATCCAGCCGTCTCCGCCTTTTTGACTGAGGTGTCTGTATTTCCTTTTTCGCCAGCAATAGCAAAACTTGAAGCAAAATTGCCCTTTCTCAGACCGCCTTTCACAGGATACTTCTCTTGCTCAGTCTTTTCCTTTTCCTTCTTGAAGGTATGACTTTGGTAGGAGGCGCCATACATTGGATCCAAGGAAGCTATAACCCGTCGTTCCAGAAAACCATACAAGTCAGCGAGTCCTGGTCTTCTTTCTTCTTTACTTTCGATCTTTGCAGCTTTATTTTGTCAAAGCTCTCATAGTTCTTGAGGAAGCTTTGATGACATAGTACGGAAATTTAAATTATCAAATTCATTTCCATTCTTTAAACCGGACATAATGCTCATACAGTTACCAAGAAAGATTGTGTATGCCTTTAAGTTCTCTCCGTCACCCAGTCTTATTTGTGACCACTTCTTGGCTTTCTTCATGTAGGCATCCCCTATCTGTACGTGGTTTCCATAAAAGGTCTCAAGCAGGTCTCTGGCCTTTCTGTACCCTTCTGCTGGCGGCAGATATACACCGTTCTGTACGATGTCTCTAGGCATGCCTTTGGTAAATTGTACTAAGTACTCTAATTTGTCTCCAGGATCATTTACCACCTGATCGATAGCTCAATCATATGCACTGAGAAAGTTTATATAAGTCAATGGATCACCATCAAATACTGGAACCTTTCTATGGGGTACATTAGATGCTTGTGTCTTATTCTATTGTTCTTTCTGTTGATTGTAACACTGTTCATAATGCGGTTGCTGAGGACTATTTTTACTTTCATCTTTACACGGAAAGTTACAAATGCTTGCATCTGGTGGCTTTCCAATTTTCACATCTGGTATCTGAAGAACATTATGAGGATTTGGTTTTCCTGGACTGTGATTGTGTCATTTAAGCACCCTCAGTTTTGCATTGGATTCTGCGATAGCTTCTCTTTTAGCTTTCCACCGGGCTTCTTCCATATCTAGAGCCTGTTGCCTTTTTTGATTCTGTGCTTTAATCAACAGCACAGCATGTGCTGCCTCTTGAGATCTGAGGGCACTAACTGAAGTAGCCACTGAATTTGCTTGGCTTTTAGTTTTTGCAGAGATTTGGAAGTCCTTAACTGAAGTAGCCACTGTACTTACACAACTTTTAGTTTAAATGGAAATCTGAGAGACTGTGTGCAGAGGGTGCATACCTACAAATACCTGGGAGTGCAGCTGGATGATAAATTGGACTGGACTGCCAATACTGATGCTCTGTGTAAGAAAGGACAGAGCCGACTATACTTCCTTAGAAGGCTGGCATCTTTCAACATCTGCAATAAGATGCTGTAGATGTTCTATCAGATGGTTGTGGTGAGCGCCCTCTTCTACGCGGTGGCGTGCTGGGGAGGCAGCATAAAGAAGAGGGACGCCTCACGCCTGGACAAACTGGTGAGGAAGGCAGGCTCTATTGTAGGCACAGAGCTGAACAGTTTGACATCTGTGGCAGAGCGACAGGCGCTGAGCAGGCTCCTGTCAGTTATGGAGAATCCACTGCATCCACTGAACAGTGTCATCTCCAGACAGAGGAGCAGCTTCAGCGACAGACTGCTGTCAATGTCCTGCTCCACTGACAGACTGAGGAGATCATTCCTCCCCCACACTATGTGACTCTTCAATTCCACCTGGGGGGGTAAACGTTAACATTATTCAAAGTTATTGTCTGTCATACCTGCAGTTTTTATCACTGTTTATTGTTTTTTATCAGTTTGCTGCTGCTGCTGGAGTATGTGAATTTCCCCTTGGGATAATAAAGTGTCTGTATGTCTGTCTGTCTCTCTCCCTTTAGGAGAAAGGTCATCCTTCGTTCTGTAATCCCTGAATTGATTACCAGAAATGTCAGGTTGCTGCTGGTTGACGCTTTTATTTTGGAGTTCTTCCATAATCCAATCCATTGTATTTCCCCAAAACGTCTGTATAGTTTTCCTTGCATCTTCAGTGTTCTGGATGGATAAAATTCATTGCTTAATCTTTTATATTCCATTCTCAGGTTGAAGAACTCATTCTTAGTAATTGATTCTGTAGTTTCACAGTTAAATTCATTTTGTTGTAAATCATTTACGTACTTCATCAGACTAGATAATTGATCGTATCTGTAGTCTATCTCCAACTGAAGGTTAGTTGTTATTGAATTGAATGGCTTTCTGTCATCTTGAAGATGGTCCTTTGTGACGTCATATTCATTGCGACTTCCACTCGAACCACTCAGACTTTCGTTCGCAGTTTGATATTTCCTCTGGCTTCCGGATTCAGGTGCCATGATGATCCCATACCAGGATAGGTTTTCCTTTTAAGGTATTTAAGCTCCTTTATAATTTATACAGTCTCGCGTGGAGTGCTAGCAATTCTCTCAAATGTCCAACTCCGATCAAAGACAAAGATTAAAAGTACCTGTCAAGTCTTTTCAAGTTGTCGTTGTTTTCTTCTGTCGCAGTCTGACGTCAGGCTTAGAAAAATCAGGTTTCTTTGTTTTAATCCAAGGCAGTTTTCAAGCTTTCAATCTTAGGCAGGTTTTAAACTTTAGTGTAGCCGCAGAAGTATAAGGCGAGTTCAAGCACGGGTAAAACGTGTGCCGAAAGAAATCTCTCAGTCCAAACGTTCGTTTTAAAAATATTTAGTGAAAATTAAAACCAAATAATCTACACAAGAACAAATAAAAAAGTTGTTACACACATAGAATAAAAGACAAAAAAAGGAAAGATTTATCTTCTCTAAATGTAGCTTTTCTTGAGAAACTTTAGTTATTTCTGTACTTAAAAGTTCTTTACTACTTCTTCTATACTTAAATATTCTTAGCTTCTTGTTCTGTACGCTTTAAATGTACGGCGCAGCACTTAAATTAAGCTCTTTGTCTTACATGTTACTTCACACACTCAAAAGCACGACAGGCACGTAGGCACGGTTTAAAACCATGTGCCCTCTACACCTTACACGAGGCAAGGCTGATCACTAACTGAGAATAAATGTTTAGTCAGAGCAGTTAGAATAGCTAGAATATACCAATTCAATTCTACTAATGGGGCTATAGGAACCTCCCATAGATTTTGCATTGTCATTTAGTAAAGCATTTATGATTCTTATGTAACTCGGAAATGGCTCTTACATTGGTGCTTCCTCAGAGGTAAGAATGGGGAGACAGAATTAAGTGAAGGATCAATGTAACCAAATTCAGAGAGGTTGTTATAGAAAACCTGCTCCAGAGTGCATGGCACCTCAGACTGGCCCCCCGTGCATGCCTTGTACAGTAAATGTGCGTTGATCGCCGTCAAGTCAAGCGTGTTATAGCACACAGCAACCGGCCACCCGCATGCTCCTGCTTGCACTGAATAAGCTCGCGCCTTCTGGTACATGATGTCAACACAGCACTGGGCAAAAAAGAAACAGACAAATATATGTGACATTTTGAGGAAATCCTTTTCTGACCTGAATAGTACCAATCGGAAAACATCGTCTCACTAATGCAATATTATTTGAAAACAACACTGTCAGATCAGCTGTAAATGTATGGCATTTCTAAAAGTTAGCTTTTTTACAGTCTTATTCTCTCAGTCACGTTCACGCTCTCCCTCAAACCCCCGCCCATTCAGCCTTCACACATTATACAGTTCATGTCAACATTTTGTTATTTATTGCTAAAACATGAAAAACGTTTCTGTTTTAATGATGTGTTTACACAGATTGTTGTAGACACAAAACACGTTTGAATTATTTCCCCTTACAATTCTGGGTAACTCACTCCCAGATAATCAATCAAGGCAGGGACTGGGAGAACTTCTTGCCTGTTCTGAGGCATTGGGTTTGGGGTTGGTGTGGTGGTATAACAGGCTGCTTGGTCTTATTGACACATTTAGAAGACAAAAGAGGCTGACGGAGAGGTGGGGGGCCGGAATTACGAGTTTTTTCGTTGGCTCTGGTAACTCTAGTGTAAATAAGATTCAATGAGAGGAGCACACTTCACAGAGAAAGGGACAAATATAAAGGATTTCAGCAAACGAGAGGTAAGCATTTAAATTTAGCAAAAACTGCCATATTTCTAAATGTCTTGTACATGTACAAATCATGCTGCTGTGCTTTTCCAAATTTAGAAAAAAAGAAAAAAATCCCAGCTAATTAACTGAGCTCAGTGTATTCAGGTGTTGTCACTGATTATGAATCTGGTTGAAACAAAAACCTGAAGCCATGGTGGTCCCCCAGGACCGACTTTGAGAACCCCTGCTATAGGAGACACATTCTTGAGTTTTTATGCCTACATTTATGGTTTATTTAATTTTGTTTTGTTTTCTGAGCGTTCATTGCATTGACTGGTATATTCAGTGGTATATGTTGGATTTCCATGAACGTGAGCCCCTGCACTTGCTGATTCTTCTTTATGTGTATTTGACAGATGAAATCTCAGCTTGACTTTGTGAGTGCTAATGTGCAGCACAGCATTCTGTAGCATGACTCTCTTTAGATTATTGCTTATGCTCTCTCAGGCGTAATCACATATCAGACACCCGCATTGAAAACCCAGTGCTCCTTGTGACGGCTTGGCAAGGCTCCACACTTCCAGTTGCTGTAGGGAACCCCTTGGCCCCCCCCCACTGCTGATAGTGTAACCAAGGGATGAGCCTAGCAGTAAGAACACTCATACAAAGCAAGGGGCAGGTGCATAAAGTGCTTTTATTAAAAGAATCCAACAAAACAGTGTCCAAAGTAAATAGTGCAGTGTAATCTTCTATAATAAATAATCCATAAAAATGGTGTCCAGGTGGAGATTAAAAAAAAAAGTACCGTTAAAACTCACAAGAACAATGCTGCCTTCCAAAAGAAGACATCCCCTCCGCATACCCCATATGGGATCTGGTCACTGAGGAGCTGCGGTCAGCCATCACATCAGAGGCCCAGGTCCCTGCTGGCCTACACAAGTCCTCTGCCACCAGTCCCTTGGTGTGTGGGAGACCCGCAGTTTGGGCCGCTCACAGTCACAGGAATGCACTCGGTAGGAGCTCCCCTTCCACACCCACTGGCTCCTGCAGTGTGGAGGTCTCTCCAGACCACCTGGCTCTCGCACTCCTGTCTCCCTAGCATGTTTTCTCTTCTTTCCCTCTCTGCTCTTCTTTTGCAATCTCTCTCTCTTTGCTCTCCTTCAGCACAGCACTTTTCCAATCTCGCCTCCCTGGCTCCTGCAGTCGGTGGCAGGAACAGAAGCGGTGGTCCCTTCCTCAGATCTCGCCTCTTGACACGTCTGTCTCTTTTTTTGGTGCATCTGCCATGCCTCTATGAGTCGGCTCCCCTGTCTTCCTATCTCACAAAAGTAAGCGCCTGCTGGATCCTTAGAAGGAGAGCTCAGTTGTTCCCCACTATCCCTCAGCTAATCAATGGGTAACTATTTTGTCCAAGGAGCATCAATGACTGGCTCCTCCATAGGGCTCTGACTGGCCAACTCCAAACCTCAAAAATCAACTCATTCTTTTTTTCTTCTGCCAAGCTTGTTTCCATTTCTCCCCTTCTGTGCCGTGCAAACACCTTTTATCCGGCCAATCAGCAGGCCTCCGCACATGTAAGCAGCCTTGTCAGCCAGGTACCCCAATTATTGCACACACCTGCACGTAATTCCACACTCCTTGCTAAATTTGTTCTGGCAATGACCAACAACAAAGACAAGGTTCCTTAGTAGCCGTCTGTTTCTTCTCAAGCCTTAAGAGGTTCCATTCCTTTAGTCTGATAGATGTGCTTCAGTTCAGGAGTGCATTATGGATCATTAGAATGTTGTGTTGCTGTAGAACCTTTTTTTTATAAAAAATTTTTATTAACCATAAGTACATTTAAAATGCAGGAAAGAATAAATATGATCAAAATATGTAAAAAGTGCAACACCCTGGCAAAGTAAGACAAAAGGAGGAAAGCATATGTGAAACCGTCTCATGTACGGAAGCATATTAGGGCCATTGTGAAGAAAAAAAAAAAAGTGTTGTGTCGAGAAAAAAAGTCGACATTTCCACTTTTAAACCCTTGTTTCTTCTCTCTCTAGTTTAAGTTTGCCATCTTAAAATCAATATTTAATTTACTAGATTTTCTCAAAACCGTCATAACTAATGTAGCACATTAAATGCTTTGTGTTGTGTTCCCCGACCCATTTGTTGTTAATCGCTACGCGCTTCTTAAACTGACTTCCTCTTGCACTAAGAGGAGGCGCAGGCAGCCATCGCCGCACAGAATACATTCACTTCTTGATATTCCTGCTCTCTGAACATTTAGAATGCTAAGATAAATACTTGATACCATTTTTATGAAGAAATGCATTAAAGCAGGTATTAAACGTGGGGCACGGTGGCGTGGTGATAGCGTTGCTGTCTTGCAGCAAGAGGGTCCCCAGGTGTACATTCGGTGTAGAGAACCTTCATGGCAGGTGTGACGAGGCTCCAAAAAGCTGGATGTATGATTGGGTATCACACATACCTTTGAAAGGAAACTGAAGCACGACGAGTAAACCCGCCAGAAAAAACAATCAAACTCCAGGCAGGGAACAGCCGGGACCCCCTTGCTGTGAGGCAGTAGCACTATCGCCATGCCACTGTGCCCCCACGTTTAATACATGCTTTATCATGAAAACAATATGAAGTATTCTAAATGTTCATAGAACAGTAATATCATAAAGTGAATATTCTGTGTGGCGATCGCTGCCTGCGGCTCCTCTCAGTGTAAGAGGAAGTCAGTTTAAGAAGCGCGTAGCGATTAACAACTGGGTTGGGGAACACAAATACAAAGCATTTAATGATGACGGGTTTGAGAAAATCTAGTACACATTGATTTTAGATGAAGTTTATGACATGGTAAAGTTAAACTAGAGAGAGAAAAAACAAGGGCTTAAAGTGGAAAAGTCGAGAATAAAGTCGACATTGCCACCTTTTTCTCGACGTACACTTTTTTTTTTCTTCTCCATGGCCCCAATACGCTTCAGTACTCGGGCACCACACGTCTAATTGTTTTAAGCTCTGTTCTCTCATGGTTGTCTCCAGACTTACAGTATATGTCTGGCTTCAGTGAGACTAGTTATATATTGATGTATCAAAATACTTCTGAGTGACTACATCATAACTATGTGGGTATCCACATTGGGTAAGAGAGGTGCCGAGATTGATATGAAACCTAATTGTGTAGAAAATAGCATTGATTGCATTCTTAGTCAATTTGCAGTGTGATTTTAAATGCATTGCAATGTGATTTTGAAAAAAAAAAAATCAATACATTTGAAAATCAAAAAAAGGAAAGATTGGCACAGGGCAAGAGCAGAGTGAGGCAAGGCCCTGGAGAAGAGAGGGAAAGTGCAACTGCGCTTGAATACATCTAATGTTCCCACAGGACAGGTAACCCGAGAAAAAGTGGTCCTCCATTATAGAAAAAGTACAACAAACAACAAGAGCAGGGCTGGTGTGTGGGGTGAGGTGACGAGACAATCATCTCAGGTTGCACTTTAGTCAGGGTGGCATTCTCATGCAGGTGTATTTTGTTTTAACCTTTTGAAATAATAATAAACAAAATGAGTTAAGTATGAACCGTTAAGAGTTGCATACGTATCAAGTGCTCAACTTCTATGCTGCCATGTAAGAAACATTTTTATTTTAAAAGTTTCAAATAACTGCGAGTGTCCAAGCATCAAAATGGGACATGGACATTTCAAAGCTACATGTCAGTAGATCATATGGCCTTCACTTCCCAATGTATTGTGGATCTATTGATTGTCATTTTGTAAAATTTTGTTAAATTCTGTAATGTTATCACATCGCATGTACAATGTCGGTCAGATGTCTCGTTTAAGTACTCACCGTGAGTGTTTACTTAGAAAGGGCAGACGCCATTTAGCTCGAAGGACAGAGTTTGGAAAGTGCCAAGGTGTTTAGAGACGCTTGTGGGATCACCAGGTTGAATTTCACATTCAATTTTACAATCACAACAGTCAACCAAAATATATTTTTTAGGCCAAAAAGAAGTGGTGAAGAATTTATAAATTTGTATGGCTTTGAATGCCTACTGTACTTTGTCCGTTTTATTGATTTTAAGCTAATCCTTTTAAAGATTAATCCAAACTAAAACAGAAGGAAGGGGGAAAAAACCTTTTCATTTTTTTTTTTTTTCCATTTTAGTGTATAATCTTTAACTTTTTTCTTCTGTATTATGAACCTGGTAATGTAATCCAGATTTGCTATGTGGAATGGCAACGCTAGTCAGACTGTGTATGAGTGAGTGTGTGCACACGTGAGTAAGTGTGTTTTGCAAAAATTGGCCTCCTGTCCAGAGTTACAGTGGCAGATTTAGGTACGGGCAACACGGGCAGCCGTCCAGGCTTTCAGGGCAGCATACGGCACCTGCACCAAAAAATTCTGAATGGCGATTACAGCCTGAGCTGGTCAATCCATTAGGGGTGCCGTTTATGAAAGTCAAGGGGTACACGCTCTACAAAGTGTGCGTTATGAGGGGTGCCAATTATGTAACTGAAGGGGCGTCAAAGTCTAGTAATGCTCTTTGTACACCGTTTATGAAAGCAAAGAGCTGTGTGCTCCGGCCACCGAGGGGGATCTCCGACCCAACAACGGTCATTGGTGTCTAATACAGCCTAGGGCTCCAAATGTGCTTTGATGGCCACTGCAGTTATTTTCTTCTACTTTTACTTCTCCTACTACTTTTATTATTATTATTATTATCTTTGTGATGAAGCCTTAGCATTAGTATCAGAAAACTATAAAACTTCATCATGGAATTCTATAAGGAAATAATAAAAGGATATGATCAAAGTAGAGCATATGATCAGGTTGGGCATCAAACTAAAAGAAGTGGGAGTTCAGGGTGTGGTGTGTAGATGGGTGCAGAACTGGGTCAGACACAGAGGGTGATGGTGTGAGGACCCTTATCAGAACTAGCTGATGTTAAGAGTGGTGATCTACAGGGGTCAGTGCTTGGGCCACTGCTGTTTTTAACATATATAAATGATTTAGATATGGATATAAGTAACAAGCTGATTAAGTTTGCAGATGACACCAAGGAGGCTAAACTGACAGATAATCAGGAGGAGGACAAACCTGGACAGCACAGAGGCTTGGGCAGAGTTGCAGCAGAAGAAATTTAATGTAAGTAAATTTAAAGTATTACATGTAGGAAGTAAAAATGTGAGGTTTGAATATACAATGGGAGGACTGAAAACTGAAAGTGCACCGTAAGAGAAGGATTTAGGAGTCATAGTGGACTCAACACTCAACTTTCAGACAGTGTTCAGAGGCCATTAAGAAGGCTAACAGAATGTCAGGTTATGTAGCGCCTTGATATGTGGAGTACAAGTCCAAGGAGGTTATGCTCAAGCTTTATAATGCCCTGGTGAGGCCTCATCTTGAGTACAGGTAGTCCCCAGGTTACGGACACCCGACCTACGACTTACGAGCGAGGCCGCAGCTGTGACGCATGCGCCTCATTAACTGCCACTCCGTCATCTTTGGCCGGAGGATGCTGCAAGTAGTGGCTGGAGGGGTGCGATTTCGCTGCTTGTGCAGTGTAGTGTCCCTGTGTCCGACTCCCAGCAGCAAGCGAGCGGTGACCCTTGGTCCATAGTCACTGGGGCCACAGCTATCGCTCATGTGCAGGATGGAGGCTTAATGGGGCAGTTTGCTGTTTGCCCACTACGCCGCTGCATCTACTGCTCCTGACTGGACGCAGGCTGGATGGAGTGGTGTAGGGCATTTCACTGCCCACCCACTACACAAAGCTCCCCCCGAATCGTTTTCGGTGGGCGGCTGGTAATACTGCAAGCGGTGACCCAGTTGTGGCTAAACAGAGGCCATTGAGGGTGAACGGAGCGGTGGGGGGTAGCATTGTAGTGTGCTTCGGGTGGCTGCCTGTTGAATGGGGGCGGTGGTGGGCAATTCACTACACGCCTTTGGCTGCATCGTGTTCGTTCTCGGTGGGCAGACGCAGGCTGCGGGCTGCATACTGTAGTGGAGGTGACTGTGTGGTATTCCCATTTATTCTCAATAGCAAGCCTGCTTGTACTGTAACACACATAGCAGGACGTTGTCTCTCGTCAGTACACCAGACGTGTTGACGACTGCTCCCTGCCTGCTGTGATAGCGTGTACAGTACTGTGCAGAAGAGCTCATCTTAACCTTTTGTCTTCACCCTTCAACAATGTCTCTGAAACTCAAATCTGATGAAAGTGCTGGTGATACAGTAGAGAAGAGAAAAACCATCACCAAGGTCAGAGAGAGGTGAAACTCCATCATTCATTGGCAGAGCACTTGGTTACAGTCGGTCAACAATAGCATTTATTAAAATAATGTACCTGTTCTGACTTACATACAAATTCAACTTAAGTACAAACCTACAGTCCCTATCTTTTACGTAACCCGGGGACCGCCTGTACTGTGTGCAGTTTTGGTCTCCAGGCTACAAAAAAAAGACACAGCGGCTCTAGAAAGGTCCAGAGAAGAGCGACTAGGCTGATCCCAGGGCTACAGGGGATGAATTATGAGGAAAGATTAAAAGAGCTGAGCCAAAAGAAGATTAAGAGGAGACATAATTGAAGTGTTCAAAAATATTAAAGAAATTAGTCCAGTGGATTAAGACTGGGGCGGCACAGTGGCGCAGTGGTAGCGCTGCTGCCTCGCAGTTGGGAGATCTGGGGGCCTGGGTTCGGTTCCTGGTCCTCCCTGTGTGGAGTTTGCATGTTCTCCCCGTGTTTGTGTGGGTTTCCTCCGGGCGCTCCGGTTTCCTCCCACAGTCCAAAGACATGCAGGTTAGGTGGATTGGCGATTCTAAATTGGCCGTAGTGTATGCTTGGAGTGTGGGTGTGTTTGTGTGTGTCCTGCGGTGGGTTGGCACCCTGCCCGGGATTGTTTCCTGCCTTGTGCCCTGTGTTGGCTGGGATTGGCTCCAGCAGACCCCCATGACCCTGTGTTCAGATTCAGCGGGTTGGATAATGGATGGATGGATGGATTAAGACTGTTATTTTAAAATGACTTAGGAAATTCTTCTTCACATAGAAAACAACAGACACATGGAATAAGCTACCAAGTAGTGTGGTAGACAACAGGACTTTCAAAACTCGACTTGATGTTATTTTGGAAGAATTAAGTAGATAGGACTGGCGAGCTTGTTTGGGGTGAATAGCCTGTTCTCATCTACATTGTGCCAATTTGCAGCTTGGGGTGCCATAAAATTGTGCTTCCATTTTTTCCTCAAACATGAACTCTCACTCCTAGCTGGGAGAAACAGTTCAGACGTTTCCCAACTATTGCTCATGTCTCTACTTTGGGGTAGGACAAATTCTTATCTTAGTCAGACCTTTAGTGCAATTCCTAGGACTAAATTCTGAGACATTTGATAATTGAGGGCATTAGTGCTTGAACAACCTATAAAAAGAAATGGACTTGTGTTTTATTTTGTGGTTTCCAGTCTGGCTTAGTCCTTGTAACGCGATGAAAGATACTGATTGCTGTGTACTGAACCCTAAAAGAAAGACCTTAAAAAATCTTTGCTGCTTGTTAAAAATGTCCCAAGACTTCCTGTTTTTGTTCTACCAGATGTGCTAAGGTTGTGCCGAGAACCGAGTATAGGCCCCTGTGCAGCCCCATAATTTATATAATATGATTACATGACTGCTAAGGTTCCTGAAGTCACTCTTAGAGTCAGGCTTACAGGCACTATACGGTTTGGGGACTGGAACTGCAGAACTGTTAGAACAGAGGATTCTGTAGCAAGGAGCCTGGGGATGGCACACCAAGTACAAGTAAAGCAACTGAAACTGCTTTAGAGTAGCGCCACTTAGTAGTAGCTTATTGTTAATCACATTTTAGCAAATTGTTTATTAAAACTGTGTTATCCGTTATTTAGATAATCATGTGTTGTAGTCCAAGCATATAAAACCTTCATTGTTAACCCCAAACTCTCTGAAGCAGCCTGGTGTGGTGTTCTTTGGAACCACTTGGTGTGTCTCGGCACATTTCACTATTGCAGAGCAGAAGGCTTAAAGTGCTTGCATTCTCATGCTTTGTGCTTGAAGGGATTTTGAACATTCTCTCATATTTATGTATCTGGACCCCAATGTAGAAAATAGGCACGTGACAAAGTATTCCACCTTCCATTTCCTTACAAACATCCTCGTCAAATCAGTCTCTCGCCACCAATAAACACCGTTGTAAACATTAAAGTGCACTGGACTTGTTTGCCACATTCAGCCAGCAGATCGTAATCAGATCCTGTGGCAAACATTTCATCCGAGCCCGGCTTGTGTCAGTTCCCGAGGACTCTTGAAATCACACACTCCTGCAAGGTAAAAAATACTGCAATGAACATTTTATTTTGTCCTTTTAATATACAAAATGCCATTGTCTTCAATATAGAAAGGTTAAAGTAAGAAATGTGCTGAGAATACAGTTTGTACAACCAAATGTACCCTGCTGTAGCCTGATCTGAGATTTCAATGATTTATTTTTTTAATTCTTCAGATTCTTTGTTAAAAACATAAAACCAGCAAAAGACAAATTGGAAAAGCAGTTGAATTATTGATTGTGTTTTAACATTGTGAGTGCAGTCTCTCATTGGCAGAATTCTTCATTAGTTTCCTGTTGTCAAAAGGAGCCGGTGTGCTGGGCGCAGATTCTGGCCCTGCTGCTCTTCTGTGGAATGCTAATCCACACTTTTAGGCCACCAGAATTAATCCGTGTCCTTTCATATTCTTGAGGAGTGACGATTTTTCCATGCTGGCTCAAAGTGGTTGCTCCTCTGCCCTCACTATGTTTCCGACAGCCGATTAAGAGATCCATCGTCCGACTCTAAAAATCTATACTTCTCCTCCAAAGCAGACTCGTTGCCTTGGAGGTGAATTATCGGCTTAGACTGGAGTACGCTTAGGTTCTCTTGATTCTTCTTGTTGTAAATGTTGACTCTGTGCTCTAGCACTGGGCTTGCTTTGGTTGAACCTGTAGGGCTAGGTAGCTTAAGGTTTACTGGGTCCAGTCCCTTTTGGGTTAAACAGGAGTCCTCCGAGAGGGAAGAGAGAAGTTCCTGGACCACCGCATTGGTGTCTTTTTGTTCTGAAGGAGGGCCAAGCTCATCATTGTAATGACTGACCATACGCTCTAGAGGGCAGTAGTCTGAGGAGCCCTCACGATTTGTGCTGCAGTCTGTCGAGGAGCCGAATGTCTGACTACTGACACTTTGGTTCCTTGTGGTTGAGCTGTCAGTGGATCGAGAAGCTGTCCCTGATGTGTCACTAACAGAGCTTCCCATCCTCTCCAGTTTCCCAGGAGTCTCCACAGTCAGCAGGTCAGATGAAATGTTGTGTGGGTTGCTGGGTAAATGAACATCGATTGCGGTTGTTGTTATGACACGCATACCAACCTCTGGAACAGCCATATCTGGAACAAAGAAAACCTCCTTAGATGCAGTAGTATTTACAATGAAGTCACAGTATTCAATTTGTGAAATCTATGCTTGTTTAATCTTTCGCAACACTGTGAACTGCTATTCTCATGCAGCGGCTTTCATTATATTCACTCCCTGTCTTTTCACTAAATCCTGCTGATCTCGGTAAAGTTATTTTGGAAATAGCAATGCTAACGTACAAATGGCTGTAACACTAAGTTCTAATCTGCTCCTCTTAATACTTCCATTTGTATCAAGTGCCAACGGCTCTGTGCTTATCATGAGACACTGTCATAAATGTGACCACTGAATGTCTTGTCCTGTGGAGCCTCATGTCTGCATTGTACAATACATCACTACAATGGTGACTTGCTGTCTTGACTTTGGCCTTCTGTAGGTAAACATGGGGGGAAAGAAATTTGTAGACAAGTTGATTGTCTGATGCCAAATCAAACATTTCAGTAACCATAGTGTTAAAAACCTTTTTGTAAATTCTGAGCTCCAATAAGCGGAAGCCCTACACCTCATTTCACTCTGTCTATAAGTTCAGGCCTCAGCTAGACATGTCGTACTAAGATACCTGGTTTTTATTTGTACTTACCACTGCTCGGTTCACTGTAATACTGGCTGATATAGTTGTTCATGTCATCTCGACCAACAGGCTCTGCAACAAAATAAACCGTGTGTTATTTAACTTCCATGACAATAGTAGTGTCGACACTCGCAAATGGAAAATCAGCCACTGGGTCCAAGATAATCAAACATCCCATTCAATTTCTGAGGCCGCTTAATCTATTCAGTGCCATAAGAGATTGGGTTTATATCAGTGTTATGACTTTGCTGAGAGAAACTAAGGCAAAATAAATGAAAAGATTAAAAGTTTGGTATTTTTGAAGTCCAAAGTTATTTCTTCACATAGTATATATTAGTTTGCCACATAAAATTGTGTCCTAAAGTGAAGCATTTTTTTTTTTTTTAAAAACAAATTTTAAAAATACTTTGCTCTTGCTGTTTACAACGGGGCTGAAGGGTACTTACTAAATATGTCCATTTTTCAAGGCAAGAATGTTATCGAACATTTATCTGTGGGCTGAGATTGCATAAGAATTGCAAAACTGCATATCCACATCACCATAGAAAATGATAAAAAAAAGTAGATAAACTATTTGTGAGATTTGGCAATTTTACAAGAAAACTGTCTCTGCGTCTCCTCTCATCGATTGTCTCTTCCTCCGCGGCACTGTGTGAAAAGTAGAAATGGACAC
Organism: Erpetoichthys calabaricus; assembly: GCF_900747795.2. Lineage (NCBI taxonomy): Eukaryota > Metazoa > Chordata > Cladistia > Polypteriformes > Polypteridae > Erpetoichthys > Erpetoichthys calabaricus. Next base: position 54,106,511 of record NC_041410.2, on the reverse strand, counting down.
CACGGGAACAACTGACACACACGCACACATCCATAATCCAATTCACACTAACCCGGAATCTCCATTCCAAATTATCTTTACGACTTTGTATATGCGTTAGTGAGACCACTGCTCAAAGTCTGGGAGAACATGCAAACTCTTAATGGACAACGACCAGGCCGACGACTCTAACTCACGACACTAGATCCATGGAGCAGCACCAGTAGCGATTGTTCTACCTTGCCACTCTACATAAGAGCGACTCGTCTATATAGTATTCAATTTATTAGTAAAAGACATTTCTACCTGCAGTGAAATGGCTTCCCTTGAATATGATTAGCACTGCAGTTGGCGTCAATAAGGGGCGATCACGAATGTGTTTTCTTTTCAACTTTGGCTGTTAGTGGTGGTCCATGGAGAAATGGTTTTCCATTCAAATGTTCACATCCAACCTAAGCACTACAAGTCATAACTTTAATGTATTGTGATTACTACAGGTAAGACGATGAAAGCTGTAAACGCTTTTATTTTTTGAGTGTTTGTTGACATTGACGTTGGAGTTTCAAACTATTTTCTTGAAAGACGACATTGTTCTAAACAGCTTCAGACACGTGTTTGGTTTTGAGCTGATCGACTTCCTTATTTAGGTGTAAACTTCACCCATGACAGCGGCGTTGAGCGGACAAGCAAACAGGAAATGCATTCTTACCTCAAGTACAAACAGTTCCACGCATCTGTGATAAAATAATTATTTCTAGTTTCATTTCATTGTCACAAAAATGCCTCATAAACATGGAAGGCATGTTTTCTTCAATTGAAACTTTTTCTGCTTCAAAGTGGGCACATTTGGTAAGTTTTAAGGATTTTTCATTCACCTATGGACCTGTATACCCTTCAGCTCCACCATAAGCGTCAAGAACAGACAAGGTATTTTTAAAATTTATATAAAAAAAATGATTCACTTTAGAAAACAATTTTAAGTGGCAAATTAATAAATTGTATACTGTGATTGTGATTAAATAACTTGGATTTTATTGAAGGTGACCAGGAGCAAAAATGTCAAAAACACCAGGAAAAAATAAGCAACCCACAGAGATTTCTTTTAAATTATCTGCAAACTGATGACATGGAAGTATCCAGTTATGGCAAAATCATCATCTCTGTTCTCTTTCAAGGGTTGTAGCAATGCCATAATAATTGATGCTCAAAATGGAAACGTCCGGCAAAAAGAAATAGTTTTATCTTTTTCCGATGCTATTAAAAAATTATCTCTGATCAGACAACTGATTCCAAAATCTGCCTCTACGGCCACAAAAACACATATTGAGGTATATAATGTCATAAACAGAGCTCCAATAGACAAGTAATTCATTTAAATAAAATGAACACAAATGATAACAATCAGCAGGAATAAAACCCTGGACTGAGCACACGTTTTTGGGATGAGACAGGGAGGATGTAGAAACTCCAGCAAGATAGGTAAATCTGTTGTCCTGGATCTGTGAGTCAGCAGCACTGGTCACGATGTCATTGCAGAGAGACAGAATCAGAATTTGCACTGAGAGCGTTTCATTAATGCGAAAAATAAATACAAAATCTGATCACATGTGTAAGATGAAGATTTCTAACTTCTTTTTTTTTTGTTATTATTAGAATACAGAGAAGACGTCAGCACCACTTTGCTCAGTAAACAGAGTGCAAAATCTGGTGTCTATGCAGCCCGATCTAGGCTTGTAGTAGGCTGATATTAAAAGCCTACACCTTCCCATTCTCATCAATTTACTACCTACCTTGAACCATGTTTTAATATTCCTGTCATCTACTTGAGACTATGATCATCCTAAATGCTCACGTCTCAATTTAATGCAAAACAACTATTTCTGGTTTCGTCCCACAACTAATCAGCATCTGTGAGTGGTGAACATAAAATACTGAGCCTGACCAATTAATAGAAACTCCAATGAAATCAAACAAAATGTATTTTTCACCACAATCCATGAATATCATGAATATGAACATGAATATCCTGTACTTGTAAAATTTCACAAACCATTTGTATACCACTCAGGTACAATGTTTCATCTTGCTTGTGCAACTTCTCTTCTCAAGGTAACTTGGCATCTTCATGATTGCCATAATACACCTCATAGACAATACCTTCATATAAGTTAATATTCCTTCAAGACAGGAAACAAGGCAGAGAGAATATTTTTGGAATCATCAGGAGACGTCCACTAATGAAAAGTTGTACCAGGGCTACATAAAATATTCAGTTGTATGCATCCAGTTTATAAATGTTGTTGCTCATTTTTATGCATTTGAATCTGTATGAAAATGTAAATGTCATTTACCATTAACAGAAGGTGAGACAGGTAAGTGGTGACAAACAGCATGTACTTTTTCCAGTGATCGAACTTCTGGTAGTTCCTCATACATCTGCTGCAGTCATTTGAATTTAAAGCACTGCCTGACAAAGCATGGCTCCCCTTTCTTTTTTTCTGCGCACCTGTATATTGACAATGTTATTTCATTTCCCAATTGAGACAGCATCCAGACATTAGCCATCCACGGCCCAGGAACCTGCTGTTGTTCATCTCACAGTTTACCAGGTTTTTAAGTTGAATCGTGAAGCAAAGTACCCGCCGAAAATATAATCTCGGTCAGTGCTCCCATAGCTAACTGCATGATCACAAAACACAGGGAGGTCATTCTGGTTACTTTTTTCTTGTGGAATAGATCATCTAGGGTCAGCTCTGACATTGTTGCTGCCCTGGACAAAGCTGTAAATGGTGCCCATTTACTTTGATTAGAATCATCACACACAGTCCTGTATATAAAAACCTGGAGACACAGGAGAGAAACCAGGACTGGGGAGTGCAAAATATGTAGGGGTTGGATATAAAACAGTGAATTTACAATTTGAGAATGGTGAGGGGTGTGTTTGATTACTTACAGCAATGTCTGTTTGCAAATTTGTCTCAAAAAACTACATTCTTGAGATGTGTCATTTCAGAAAACATAGGAATTGAGCTGCATTAGGAGGCTTTACTTGTTTGTATTTAATATGTCTCTAAAGAAAAAAAAACTATCAGTCACATAATCAAAGTGTCTCTTAGTTTAGCAGGTGGGTGCAGGTCTCTATTTAAATCACCAACTCAAAGGGTACCTTACAATGATGGTGACAGTTTATTTATATTCTTACCAAGAGAGCTCCATAAATATATGTATGTGTATGTATGTATATATATATATATATATATATATATTTTCTTGAAGAAGGTTGTAAGCACTAGGGCTCTCATTTCACCACCTTCTCATGATCCATCCATTTTAATACCCTGTCTGGCTGTGTTTGACCTCTTCGCGCCTGTCACTTTGTCCTTTTTAAAGCAGCTGGTTTTCAGTATGAAGCCATCTGGCTCCCCCCTTGATGTTGTTCCTCCTCGACTTCTTAAGGAGGTCTTTTCTACCTTGGGTCCTTCTATTCTTACTATTATTAATAGCAGTTTAACCTCTAGTGTGGTGCCTAAAAATTTTAAACATGCTGTCGTGCAACCACTGCTGAAAAAAACGGGTCTGGACCACTCTGTTATGTCTAACTTCAGGCCTATTTCCAAGCTACCTTTTTTGTCCAAACTCTTGGAAAAAGTCATCTATACCCAACTGAAGTCTTTTCTGGACGAACATGCAATTCTGGAAGTGTTCCAGTCTGGGTTTAAAACTCACCACAGCACTGAGTCCTCTCTGGTAAGGGTTTTTAATGATATTCTTTTGACAGTGGACTCTGGTGACTGTGTACTACTTATGCTTCTGGATTTAACAGCTGCATTTGACACTATACGGACCATGAGATCCTCATCTCTAGGCTGGAGCAGTGGGTGAGCATCACAGGTTTAGCTCTCCAGTGGTTTAGGTCCTATCTTTCAGATAGAAGTTTTTGTGTCAGTATTGATGATTTTACTTCCACCTCTGTTGCCCTCCCCTGGGGGGTACCACAGGGCTCCATCCTGGGACCTCTTCTGTTCTCCTTGTACCAGCTGCCACTCGGCGCTATTTTTCAGAAACACGGTATTTCCTTTCATCTTTATGCAGACGACTGTCAGGTGTATTTCCCTCTGAAGCGCCAAGGTCCATGTTCTGTCCAGCCCCTGCTTGATTGCCTTATTGACATAAGGAGTTGGATGGCATTCAATTTTCAAAATTTTAATGAGAACAAAACAGAAGTCATGCTATTTAGGCCCAATAGCACCAGCGGGACCCCCTGCATCGACCTTTCCACTGTGGCTGAATTTGAGAAATCCATGTTCACAAATTTAGGTGTAAAAATGGATTCCACTTTAAAACTTGATAGCCATGTGAACACAGTGGTAAAATCTTGCTTTTTCCAGTTGAGGCAGCTGTCAAAAATCAAGCCTGTGTTGTCTAAGCGCAACCTTGAAACAGTGATACATGTTTTTATAACATCTCGTCTAGATTACTGCAATGTGCTTCTTTTTGGAATTAGCCAGGCCTCCATTGCTGCCTGCAGCTGGTGCAAAATGCTGCTGCTCAATTTTTAACTGGCACAAGAAAGCATGAGCATGTTACCCCGATTTTGGATTCCCTCCACTGGCTTCCAATTCATTTTCGAATCCATTTTAAGATCCTTGTATTTGTTTTTAAATCCTTGGACCAAAATTTTTAAGTGCCTTCCAGACAGCCTTGGGGTCACAATCCCTCCTAACCCATTAATAGCTGTGTTCGGTGTTCTTCCAGATGGACTTGAAGTGGAGAAGGACAAGCAAACGGTGACTGCATTCACTACACTTTTGGCACGCAGACTTATTTTGTTAAATTGGAAGAATCCTAACTCTCCTCTGATAAGTCAGTGGGAAACCGATGTTTTATATTATTTGAAATTGGAAAAAATCAAATTCTCAGTTAGAGGATCTGTACAAAATTTTTTCAAAACCTGGCAGGATCTGATCAATATTATTTTAGAATAAGAGAAATAACTATTACCGCATTTAACTCCCTTCTCCATCTCTTATTTACATATATATTTATTTCTCCCTTTCTTTTCTTTATTGTTGTCTTATTAAAAAGCCTTAAGCAATTCTCCTTTGGCTAAGCTCTCCTTCTCAGGGGTGGGGTTTGATTTGTCTTCAGTTTGTTTGGTTATAAATTGATCTATTTGTATGGAATGATTACAATAAAAATTAATAAAATATATAAAAAAAAAATAAATCCTTTAATGGTTGTGCCCCTCTTTATTTGTCAGAACTGCTGCACTCTTACGTACCGTCTCGCTCTCTCAGGTCCGCAGACCAGATGCTTTTACATGTTCCCAAGGCATGATCCAAACTCCGAGGTGATTGAGCTTTTTCAGTTGCAGCCCCAAAACTCTGGAACGATTTGCCAATAGACATGTTAGACAGGCTCCTTCACTAGCTGTCTTTAAATCTTATTTAAAAACACACTTTTACTCTCTGGCTTTTAACCCTGTATAATATGTTGGCTATTTGTATACTTTTTATACTTTCTATTAAGAATCTCTTCAGTTCTTATGTGTTTATGTGTTGTTTTTCTTTGTACAGCACTTTGGTCAGCCTTGAGGTTGTTTTTAAAGTGCTTTATAAATAAATTAAATAAATAAATATAATTATTGCATAGTTTTACTGTCAAATAATGCAAAGAGTACGCAACATACGTTTCTCCCTAATTCTGGGCTCATCAGGCATACACACTCACTGCACCCCCTCTCGGGTATTGAACTTCGGACGTCAGCGTCAGAGGCGAAGCCTCTTTACGTTGCACCACGGTGTGTGGTTCGTTTATTTGACAGCATATAGATCAGGGTAATTACACTCATGACATTCGTAGTCTGAATCACGATCTGAACCACATGCCGTGGTGAAGTACGATATTTGCCAAGTTATTAACACAAGTTTTAATGTAACACCATTTTGGAAATGATTATAGTTTGAATTAAATCATCTGTCCTGTCGCTATATTTGCCATATCTGTGTCTTCTTTGTTATGCCAGTTTGAGGATTATTACTATTATTATTGCTGCTGCTGTTTCTTTTATTGCTGGATTATCTTTGTTTCCATAGGAAAATGTTACTGCTCAAAGGTTGACATTTGATGGTCCATAAGACTTAAAAGACATTGTCATTTAGGATTCATTTAAGAATGAACTTTGTCACAGATGTTTCTCCTAAAATTCCTTAGGAGGAATACCTTTAGACAAAAAGAAGGTATGACATACAACTGAGGTGAAAGAAGTCAAAATTGAGAATTTGGTTAAAAGGTATATTATATTTTATGAGATGTTTTTCTATCCTTGTTTTAATCTCTTTCAAGACTTCATACGTTGTTGGATTGATGCCTTTATCCAAAGTGACTTACAACATTTGAGATATGATTGGTTACATTTCTTTGGTTTTTCCAGTTGGAGCACAGAAACAGGAAGTGACTTGCTCAGGGCCACACAGTGGTGTCAGTAGTGGGATTTGAACCCACAACCTCAGGGTTTGAAGTCCAAATTCTTAACCATTATGACACCCTTTACTTCCAGAATGAGTATGCTCTAATTGGAGCACAGCATTTTAAATTAGTGCAACTAATAGTATTACTCAGAAGCAAAGACTACAGTGTAATCTTAGTGCTTTATTACCACAAACCAAAGCCCATATATTTCACGATATGTTGCCGAGCATGCAATGGAAATACTTTCAAATTGCAAAAAAAAAGAAAAATGCCAAGACACTACTTTGAAAATTTGACCCCCTTGTGTAACTTTGCTGAGATCTCTGCTGAAAATCAAGAGATGCCTGTGAGAACACCAAAGGCATGTTTTTCTCAGGAGAAAAATTGTTGTCTAGGAAAAACCAAAAAATATATTTTAGGAGATCTCTTTTTTGATTTTCCATTCCTATAGTTTGTACACACCCCTCTCCTGGATAGACTATTTATAAAGAGCAAACTAAATGTAATAAATGTGTATCAATTTACTGCAAATACAATTTAACCCCAAAAGTAGTGTTTCTGGCTAACCAATCTATATTTTTATTTAATATAAATAAGGTGAAAGGTCTGCATTACATCAAAAGCTGGAGAACTCTGGCTTTGCATTCTCCAAATTTCCAACTTGTAGCTCTGAATTTATAGGGTGTTGCGAAGGACACCACGTGAGGACTAACATCACAGATGGCGCTCTATTGAAATCCTTACCTGTCCGGGACACCAAAGGCATGGAAAGATGAGGGAAGGCAGCTTACCTGGGCCATTGCCTCCCTGAGCTGCAAGATGGGAGCCCCATTGGGTTCCCACAGGGTACCCTGGGAATTGTAGTTCATTTTCTCAGCCCTGTTAGGTTCTGTGGGTGTGGCCAGGGGGCACAGAAGGGACTAGCGAGCCCTATTTTATCAGGCTTCAGCTGTGCTCAGAAATGCTCCGGGGCCATAGCTTTGGGACACAGGATGTACTCCCGGGTTTTATAAAAAAGAAGCAGTCAATTTAATCAAGGAGCCAGAGTCGGGAGGATAAAGACAAAGCTTCCCAGAAGAATGGGGGAGTCTGAGAGAAGAACACAGAGTGTTGTTGTGCATTAGTATTGCAATTGTGGTGTGGGAAACAATTACTGTAGTAAACGTTTCACACAGTAAAAACCCTTAATTTGTGGCCAACTTGTGTCCAAGCCTGTGTGTGTTGAGAGTTTGGGGAGCAGCAGTGCCCGCTAGTGATCAAAGTTTATGTGGAATCTTCTGCTCAGAAACTTGAATGAACCATCTGTCTGATTAGCATGTGAACATAACATAAAATGGCCTAGTGTGACTAGAATGTGCTCTACAACTGACACATGTCCTAACCATATTTTTTTTTCCTGCTGTGCACTTAATGCATTGGCTATCTGCAACTCTTAAGAAATTTGATTAAGTAGATTTAAAGAATTAGTCAAAAAATGAATGAACAAACGTCTAGAAAAATAGTTCCCATCTAATTAGCTCATGCTATGCCTTGCTACTGCTGCACTTTGCATGCTGTGTACTGAGCGTATTCACTCCTAAGGTATGCTCTGACTCTTCAATAACCACTAAACTGATTATCAAGTCAATTCTCTCGCATTCTTTTATGCAAAGAAACGAATAGTTTCTTAATTTAAAGACTGCAAATTGCCTTCACAATGTGTACTGCTAAAACACTCATCAGCTGATGTGGCTGCCCCTGCTCTGCCCTAATTGTATCTGAATGATCAATGACTCTAAGCCCACCATGCCACACAGTAAAGGAATCTGGGAATCCTTTACAGGCGTATAAAGCCTTTAGCAGAGCAGCTCCATGCACAGTAGGTAACTCTCTTATTGTTCAGTGTACTGGATTTCCCACTCACAGGTGGCCTAATGTTAACGGTCGGCTTGAGGAGACCATTGCTTCCAGATGTAAATGCAGAAGAAATCTCTTCAGTGTATTAACATTGTTCTAACCAGATAGGAGACAAGATAAGCCTACATTAACTTTCAGTCAAATAGGCCACTCCATCTGGGAGAAATTAAACTAAAACAGAAAAAGCATAAAATTTAATATGCTCACCAAATCTGCTTTATATTAAGATACAGATATCTATATATAGGCTTAGATAATTATCGGTTTGTCTCTGTGACAGACACTGTAGTAAATTAACATGAACATGGTAAAGAAAGGGCTTTAACTACACAATGTCTTACAAAAATAATTTTTATTGTTTTAAGTATGTTGTCTGCAAAATTTAATAAATTCCCAGCATGTACAAGAAGACAGTTTTTCATAAGATTATCACAAATGTTAAAAAAATAACCATGTTTGATTGGAAGTAAGAAAAGAAAAATAAACGAGTATTAAAAAGTAAATACCAAATTTAAAATTCACAAGGCAACTTCAATTAAATATTTTTGAATGAACATTGAAACTTATAAATAAATAATGTATAATATGACTAAATTTCTTAAGTGAACTAAATTTTTAGCAAACACACCCCCTTTTGGAAGTTCAGTTACTAATATGTCACATATGTATTTCACTGAATAAAAAGTATGAACTCATGCTGTTGTGGTTGTCTCCCACAGTACTGTTAGAAATATATGATGGTGCTCCCTAACTGGACGGAGTGACGGCTTTGTGGCTAAGGGCATTGGTCTACAAAAAAATATTTTTTGTTTGCTTCTGGGAACTTCAGAGCAGCTCTTTATTCAATTTTTTACAGATTTCATATATGAAATCGGAATTAAGCTAGCACGTCAGGTTTTTGAAATACACACCATTGACATTTTGACACTTTTGAATATCAATATAAAATATCAACACAATATCTCGAGTTTGGACTATGTCCCACCAAAATTGTTTTGATGTGTTTATTCTGAAAACAAACCAGAAGACGATAACAGAGACACGTTAAAGTATATTTATGTCAATTTACCTCAATATAAAAGTGAGGTCAGCGTGCCCAAAAATGTTGGAGGCACTCGCTTTTGCGCTTGTACTGCACATCCGTCTCTCTTTGCAAGAACCAACAGTAGTCACCCATCATGCTCAGAGTGAATTTTCCCCGATATCAGTTTACCATCACCTTTATATCTTGATGAAATCTTTCTCTGAGCTTAGATTTGGTGGAAAGAAGTCGAGATGAGAATGTAACAAATGCGTCTTCAGTGACATTCTGGCTCCCGTAAGCTAATATACTTTCAGCATATTCTCCACAAGCTCAGTATAATTCTCTGCTCTGTGACTGTCATGAAAATTCTGAGGGTGCTGATTCAGTTGGCTTCAGTTTCTTTTTGAACTCATCGTCAAGCATCAGTTCACGGATTTCAGGGACAACCAAAACACCTTCCTTAATTTTGGCTTCACTTTTCTTGAGACCAAATTTATTTCTTAAATGCTGAAATGCATCACCTTAACTGTCCAGTCACCCTAGTTGTCCAAGACCTGGAACATCATAACTAAAAAACGGGACGTGCTGGATGAAAACGGTGTTCAGATTTGGAGTCAGAAAGTGAAATTTGTTAAAGTACAGATGAAAGAATCCCAGTAGCAAAATGCTTGTTGACCAGTGGGATTTGCCCTGGTACCTGGAAGACTGCCAGTTCAAATCCCTTTACTGCCAGAAGGGATCCAACTTCGTTGGGCCCTTGAGCAAGTTCCTTAACCAGAAAATTGCTCCGGGGGTACTGTACAATGGCTGACCCTGTGCTGTGACCCCCAAAAGGTCATGCAAGAAGACAACTTCTCCTTGGGGATTAACAAATCAAAATGGCTTGTTTCTATGTGGTTATGTGTTTGAAATTAATTGAGTGACTGACAAAATCATGTATATAGTGATCCCTCGCTATATCGCGCTTCGCCTTTCGCGGCTTCACTCTATCACGGATTTTATATGTAAGCATATTTAAATATATATCGCGGATTTTTTGCTGGTTCGTGGATTTCTGCGGACAATGGGTCTTTTAATTTCTGGTACATGCTTCCTCAGTTGGTTTGCCCAGTTGATTTCATACAAGGGACGCTATTGGGAGATGGCTGAGAAGCTACCCAACTTACTTTTCTCTTTCTCTCTCTTGCGCTTTCTCTGATCCTGATGTAGGGGGTGTGAGCAGGGGGGCTGTTCGCACACCTAGACGATATGGACGCTCGTCTAAAAATGCTGAAAGATTATCTTCACGTTGCTACCTTCTGTGCAGCTGCTTAGTGAAGCGACATGCTGCACGGTGCTTCGCATACTTAAAAGCTCGAAGGGCACGTATTGATTTTTGCATGTTTGTTTCTCTCTCTCTCTCTCTCTCTCCCTGCTCCTGACGGAGGGGCTGTGAGCTGCCGCCTTCAACAGCTTTGTGCTGCGGTGCTTCGCATACTTACAAGCCAACAACACTATTGATTTGTTTGCTTTCCTCTGTCTTTATGACAGTCGCTGCTCCTGACGCGCACTCCTTTGAAGAGGAAGATATGTTTGCATTCTTTTAATTATGAGACGGAACTGTCATCTCTGTCTTGTCATGGAGCACAGTTTAAACTTTTGAAAAAGAGACAAATGTTTGTTTGCAGTGTTTGAATAACGTTCCTGTCTCTCTACAACCTCCTGTGTTTCTGCGCAAATCTGTGACCCAAGCATGACAATATAAAAATAACCATATAAATGTATGGTTTCTACTTCGCGGATTTTCTTATTTCGCGGGTGGCTCTGGAACGCAACCCCCACGATGGAGGAGGGATTACCGTACTCCAAATTTAGGCCCAGGTAGTACAAACGCCTTAAAAAGAAGGGGGTATTGAATCGGCAATGTTGACCCAGCAGGTGCCCAACAGGACTACAGTTCCCAATATACCCTGTGGGCACCGGCTTGGGTGCACCAGCACAGAAGCGCTGCCACCTAACATATCAGGGCACTATAAAATTTATGACATTTTCCCCCAATCCATCCATTTTATAGCTCTGTCCAGGAACAGGCACGTCCAACCCGGCCAAAACCTCAAACCAGTGTCATCTCCTAATACAATGCATTACAGTTCTAAGGGAAAATCAAAACAGGCAAAGAGGAGGGATCCAGAGATGAGACATGAGCAAGTGCGTGATAATAACCGACAGATGACTTTCAGAACCAGAGCCTCTAACAATTTTACCTGGAACACGACTCATATTCAGTATTTGTGATAACACAGCCCTTGCCTAGCAGCTGTGCCACAAACAGAATACAAACTGGGTGTATAGCAAAGGAAGATCTCTAATGGGTCATGAAACTGTCAGGTGTTTTGAGTATTAAAGATGTCTAATAAGGGTCAGGGCCCTAGCAGTTCTTATCATTATGATTTATTTTTTTGCCATTTTACCTTGATTACTGTGAACCACTGCAGTGGTTATTTTTATAGATGAAAGATGTATTTGATATGAAAAATTCAGACCCTAATGCCATGATATGGACTGACATTTCTTCCATATTTGGTTCCTGCCTTGCGTATGTGCCGATTGGATATTGAAAATGGTTCCAGCTACCTGTTATACTGAAAAGTGCAGAAAATGGATGGCTGGATTGGATCAAGTGGTCTGTCATTTTTTACCAGGTTACATTTAATACAGTTATGTGTAGAACTCTAGTAACAGTAACATTGTGTCTCTTGCTGAGTATGGAACGTCACATTGTTCATCTGTGTTCATGAGGTATTTTTGCTTTTCATGTTACCATTTGGAGAGCTTATAAATACTGTTGAGAAAGTTGAAACAGTTAATTCCCATGTATAGGAGCAACACAAAGGAACTTCTTTACCTTGAAATGTGTCCTGACTTGGTTCCATATTTTAAGTAACTGGTGGACTCCAATTCTGTTCATTATTTTTATGGCCAGAATTTCTAGATGCAGCCAAGGAGTGGAGGGTGTGCAGTTTGGTGAACGCAGGATCGCACTTATAGATGATGTGAGACTGCTGGCTTCATTGGGCAGTGACCTTCGACATGAACATGACCAGGATGAGGATCAGCACCTCCAAGTTCAAGGTCATGGTTTTCACACAGAAAAGGGTGGAGTACCTTCTACAGGTAGGAGATAAGGTGCTACCTCAAGCAGGGGAGTTGAAGTATTTTGGGGTTCAAAAGCGAGGGAAGAAGAGAACAGAAGATTGACAGATGGATTTGAGCAGCGTCCAGTCATTTGGAAGGAGCTAGCTGAGGTGGTTTGAGCATCTGATTAGGATGCCTTCCTAGGGAGGTGTTTCAGGCATGTCCAACCAGGAGGAGACCTCGGGGCTGACCCAGGCTATGCTGGAGAGATCATATCTCTTGGCTGGCCTGGGAATCCCCCAGGAGGAGGTGGCGATGAAAAGGGACATCTGGGCATCTTTGTTCAGACTGCTGTCCCCATGACCTAAACTCAGATAAGCGGAAGATGGATGGATGGTGGACAACTGGATTGCTGGTAAACTGATGATAGTTAATATTGAATTCAGCACAAATCAGGGCATACAACAAGGATTTAGAAAAGGATTTGTTTTCCATTACAAGCAAACCCAGTGTGAATTTGCCAAATTTTAAGCTACCTCAGTTCTTAAAGGTATAGATGGGTCCTTATTAAATGTATATATTAAATATATTTCAACTCTTCATACAAAAATAAATGTTCAGAACTGGTTAAATGACAGGTATCTGTAACAACTGTTATAAAATAACTTCCTAAATTTATTTCTATAAAGTGTATGGAAAAAAATCCAATCTAATTTCCACTAAAGACACAACCCTTCTAATAATATACAATCGTTCCCTTCTTGTGAAGTACCATGAAAATGTCAGAAAAACCATGCCCAAAATATAGCATTTATACTTTAAAGTCAAATCAAATTAAATTTTATTTTGTCATATACAAATTATATATACAGTACAATATGTAGTGAAATACTCAGTTGCTCAACTCCAATGACTGTGTCTTTAAGAAGAATATAAATGGACAATAACAATAATACATGAATTTAGAATTTATTAATATCAAAAATCATTAATAGAATTATGAATACGTGATATATAATGAATCCACCTTAATAAGAGGATACGTGCCTGTGTGGTATTTCTCTCTGTCATTCCAACAGATGGTGCATCACAAACATTAACACTTCTTTTACGAATCCCTAACCAAATGGCATATACAGAGACAAATGCATTGTATGGTGTACTGCAATTGGTAACACTGAGATCTATGTTGATTATTTAGATTTCAACCCATCTTAGACAGGTAGCACAGCTAGTAATAACCAAATAAAAAACTTAAGTTAGTGTAAGAGAATTAATGTAAAAGAATGACAGGAATAGTCTCAGAGAATGTTAAAGAGGATTAGCCTGTGATTTAATTCATCCAAAAGTTACGTCTAGCTACACTGGACGAGTCCAGCTTTGAACAAACGATCTTCCTCAAGCATTAGCCTCAGCAGGTTTAAGACAGAGCTTCACCGCAGGAGCGATGCCACCAAAAGGATCATCATAACAAGGGACAACTGCTTAAACCACTGAAAGTGAGTAGTTAGTGGGTTATTCTAGGATATCCAAACTATGACGGTGAAAGAAGGCCCAGTGACATTTTCCCTAATTTTTCATGGCTGCGGAGTTTCCATTTGATTTAAATATGTTGTCTGTTTTGTTCTTTATTACTGCGTTACTGATTACCACTGTGCTGCCTTGTGCCCTCTGAGGTAGCCTATACTGTTACAAGTAATGTATGAAGTTAAACTGAATTCATTTATCTCTGCCAAAAACAAATTACCATACAGACCACCGAATGGGAAAGCAGCAGCAGATCGTGTGACACCTCATCAGCACTCTTGTTTCAGTACCATTTCACAGCTCATTCTTATTTGACAATGGCTATGGCAATCCTAGAAGTCTCGCTATTGCCTAAGACGCAGAGGAAAAATCATTACAGATAAATGCAGAAAACATTAGCCTTCACTCCAATGCCTCAAGGAAGATAAAAAAAGAAAAAGCTCAGAGTGGAGTTTAATGCAGACCAATGCTATCCAAGTGCTGCCTGGTGGGATGTTTTGTCTTTTTAAAACCCGATGACAAATTTCCTTTGAGTCAATACTGTGAAGGATGAATTGTGCTGCTCTTCCACTGACACCAGGAACCACAAACCAAGAATCACAACAAAAGTGATGGCCGGGTTCCAGGGGTTTTTGGTTTTTGTACTTGGTTATAAGGATACCTTACTTTTTACATTAATTACATCAAATGAATGTGATGGATATTAGCATACTTATCCCCCCACAACTTCTGAAAATGGAGGATATTCCTGCAGGGATATTTTTTGATTTACTTATTTTTTTCTTCACTTGTTTATGTTCTAAAGGATTTTTTAGGGTTACAGTTACATCTTCTTTTTCTGTGCCTTCAGAAAGTATTCAGACACCTTCAGTTTTTACACATGTTTCTATGTTGCAGCTGTGTGCTACACATCAAACCACACTCAATACCCCAGAATGACAAAAATGTATTAAAAATAAAAAACTGAAATATCACATTGACACAAATATTCAGACTCTTTACTCATTACTTAGTTTGGCAGCAAGAACAGCCTGGAGTCTTCATGGGTATGACATGACAAGCTTCACGCAAACAAATTTTGGGATTTTCTGTCATTTTTCTTTGCAGATCCTCTCAGACTCTGTTAAGTTGGATGGAGACAGTAGAGTTGTTTAGATGGAGATTAGCAGAGGTCTCTCCAAAAATGTTTGACTGGGTTCAGGTTTGTTCTCTGGCTGGGCCAGTCATGAACATTCACAGAGTTGACCTCATAGCACTCCTTTGTTGTCTTTGCTCTGTGCTTAGAGTCACTTTCCTGTCAAAAGATGACCTTTCGGCCCACTCGGAGGTCCAGAGCTCTCTGGAACAGGTTTTCATTATATCTCTCTACTTTGGTCCATCCAGCTTTTCCTCAACCTGGATTAGTCACCAGGTCCTCAACCCCACAGCATGATGCTGTGTCAACCATGCTTCACAGTTGGAATGATATTGCAAAGAAAATGAACAGTGCCTGGTTTCAACCAGACACGATGCTTAGAACTGAGGCTAAACAGTTCAATCTTGGCTTCATCAGATCAGAGAATGTTGTTTTGTTATAGTCTGGGAGTCCTTTAGGGGCCTTTTATACAAGCTCCATTGGCTTTCACGTGTCATCTGGTCACTCTGCCATAACGCCCAGATTAGTGGAGTGTTACAGTGGTGGTTTTCTTTTTAAAGTTTCTTCCACCTCCACACAGATTTTCTTGAGCTCAGCCAAAGAGACCATTGAGTTCTAGGTCACCACTCTTACCATAGCCCTTCTCCCACGATTGCATAGTTTGGCTAGGTAAACAGCTCTAGGAAGAGTCATGGTTGTTCTAAACATATTGTATTTAAGAATTATGGAAGCCAATGTGCTCTTGGGAACCTTCAATGCTGCAGGATTTTTGTTTTTTGTAGCATTTTTCAGCTTCGATATTGTGCTGTGCCTGAAGACAATCCCTGAGTATGTGTATCTGACACTAGGCTGTTGCTAGGCTTAATAACCAGAGGTGTGCATCACATGATGTCTTCACCACGATGGGATAAAGATTGGCATTGTGCTTCTAAATGGCTTGAATTTGCAGATACTTATAAAGAACTTTACATGCTTCTTATTGCATCACTTTGATCTTCTGTTTTTCAATTGATTTAGTTACCTGACTTCGATTCTCATCTCTCGTTTTGATTTAATGAATCTCCTTTCTGGTTTTCAATCGTCTCACTAAGTCTTTTTATTTTTGCCACACTTTATGGGTTTTGTTTAACTCTCACTTTCTAACTTACTCGTCTTGACTTCAGTTTGTTTTTCTTACTCCCATCTCCGGGGGCCTCATGTATAAGGCTGTATGTAGAATTCATCCAAAAACATGGTGTACAGACAAAAGTGGAAGTGTGCGTATGCACAAAAAAATTTAGATGCACAAAACCGTGCGTAAGCCAACTTCCACAAACTTCAGCTACATAAATCCCGGTCAGCGTGAAAAGTAACGCTCGTGCACGCGCCTGCTGCCCCACCCCATCTCCTCCCAGAATTATGCCCCTTTGAATATGCAAATCATTATAAATAGCCCGTTACATTATGTGTTTGGTAACAAGACAATGGCAAAAGTATGGGGGGGGGGCGGGGGGAATAAAAACTTTAGCAAATGTGAAGTGGAGGCAAGGAAAAACATACTATTTGTTGGATTAAGCAGCATTTTAAACAACAAAAGGAAATTTTCACTTTAATCTTGTACTTTATTTTGTCATTAAAGTAGAACGTCATAAACGTAATCTTAAAATCAATGTTTAATTTACTAGAGTTTCTCAAATCCCAACATAACTAAAGTAGCATGTGTTCTCCAACCCAGTCATTAATCACTATGTGCTTCTTAAATTGGCTTTCTCTTACGCCGAAAGGATTGTGCAGGCACTGATCGCCACACAGAATACATTACATTCATGATATTACAGCTCTCTAAACATTTTAGAATAGCACGATACATACTTGATATCATTTTCATTATGAAATGCATTAAAGCATGTATTAAACATGTGGGAGCACGGTGACACAACGGTAGCAATGAGCTGGCACCCCGTCCAGAGATTGTTCCTGCCTATCACAAGATGCTTGCTGGGACACATGCAACCCTGAATGGAATAATTTAACGCTGCAGTACTGTCTATGTCAAACGTCTTCTTTTTCTTTCGGCTGCTCCTGTTAGGTGTTGCCACAGCGGATCATCTTCCATATCTTTCTGTCTTCTGCATCTTGTTCTGTTACACCCATCACCTGCATGTCCTCTCTCACCACATCCATAAACCTTCGCTTAGGCCTTCCTCTTTCCTGGCAGCTCTATCCTTAGCATCCTTCTCCCAATACACCCAGCATCTCTTCTCTGCACATGTCCAAACCAACGCAATCTCGCCTCTCTGACTTTTTGTCTCCCAACCGTCCCAACTTGAGCTGACCCTCTAATGTACTCATTTCTAATCCTATCCGTCCTCGTCACACCCAGTGCAAATCTTACCATCTTTAACTGTGCTAACTCCAGCTCTGTCTCCTGCTTTCTGGTCAGTGCCACCATCTCCAACCCATATAACATAGCTGGTCTCACTACCGTCCTGTAGACCTTCACTTTCACTCTTGCTGATATCCGTCTGTCACAAGTCACTCCTGACACTCTTCTCCACCCATTCCACCCTGCCTGCACTCTCTTTTTCACCTCTCTTCCACAATCCCTATTACTCTGTACTGTTGATCCCAAGTATTTAAACTCATCCACCTTCGCTAACTCTACACCTTGCATCCTCACCATTCCACTGACCTCCCTCTCATTTACACACATGTATTCTGTCTTGTTCCTACTGACCTTCATTCCTCTCCTCTCTAGAGCATATCTCCACCTCTCCAGGGTCTCCTCAACCTGCACCCTACTCTCGCTACAGATCACAATGTCATCAGCAAACATCATAGTCCACGGGGACTCCTGTCTAATCTCGTCTGTCAACCTGTCCATCACCATTGCAAATAAGAAAGGGCTCAAAACTGATCCCTGATGTAATCCCATCTCCACCTTGAATGCATCCGTCACTCCTACCGCAGACCTCACCATTGTCACACTTTCCTCGTACATATCCTATACAACTCTTATATACTTCTCTACCACTCCTGACTTCTTCATACAATACCACAACTCCTCTTGAGGCACCCTGTCATATGCTTTCTCCAGGTCTACAAAGGCACAATGCAACTCCTTCTGGCCTTCTCTATACTTCTCCATCAACACCCTCAGAGCAAACATTGCATCTGTGGTGCTCTTTCTTGGCATGAAACCATACTGCTGCTCACTAATCATCACCTCACTTCTTAACCTAGCTTCCACTACTCTTTCCCATAACTTCATTCTGTTGCTTATCAATTTTATCCCCCTGTAATTACTACAGTCCTGCACATCCCCCTTATTCTTAAATATCGTCACCAGTACACTTCTTCTCCACTCCTCAGGCATCCTTTCACTTTCCAAGATTCCATTAAACAATCTGGTTAAAAACTCCACTGGTGTCTCTCCTAAACACCTCCATGCTTCCAAAGGTATGTCGTCTGGACCAACAGCTTTTCCATTCTTCTTCCTCTTTATAGCTGTCCTTACTTCCTCCTTGCTAATCCGTTGCACTTCCTGATTCACTATCTCCACATCATCCAACCTCTTCTCTCTCTCGCTCTTTTCATTCATCAGCCTCTCAAATTACTCTTTCCATCTGCTCAACACACTCTCCTTGCTTGTGAGTACGTTTCCATCTTTATCACCCTAACCTGCTGCACATCTTTCCCAGCTTGGTCCCTCTGTCTAGCCAATCGGTACAGGTCCTTTTCTCCCTCTTTAGTGTCCAACCTCTCATACAACCCCCAATTCCTGATTGATTTTACGCTGTTTACTTTTTATACATCGCAATGTGAGTGTGGAAGTGGGCATATGCAATATTTTTGTGCGTACACACTGTTTATACATGAGTCCCCTTAATTAAAGTACATTTTGTGTTCATAATAATTACTTATGAATGCTTTGAAATCACATATGATACACGATTTCACTTATCTTGATGTCAAGGTATGCAAGATGTTGAGCATTTTGGTTTCCCCCTTATTTTTGGTCCTCTAGACTCAAAAAGCCCTCATTTTTAAGACATTTTGGATCATATTTTTTTGAAGCAAATTACACTCTTATGATAAAGACTAAACCAGCAATTGTCTTCTGCAAAACTGATCAGGACATAAAGATGTGCACACCGCCTAGCCCCCTATAGATCTCTGTGAGTGAATGAAAATGACAAATTTCTATTACAATCGAGAATATTTAAACTTTAAACATTTAAAATGAAGCACACATTTTAACATTTCAAATATTTGACACAACTATTCTTGTTTATTATGTACTTCCACCTCATGAAGTAAATCATTAAATTTCTTCTGAACCCTGAGTAATTGTGGCTTACGTTAACTCAAATTTTTTTGACTACACTGAAAAAATGGGAAATGGCAGGTTGTTACATTTACAAAAATGTATTTACTTTACTTGTATGTTACATGTATTGTTTATGTTCCACTTTTGAACATAACTCGATCATGTTTACTTTATTGAATCTTGTGGGATGTACAATATACTAATTTCAGTCATTTAGGTAGAAGTTAAAATAGTTATATTTAGTCCTCATTGGAAATAAATACACACCAAGCGGATTCATCATCAGCGAAGGTTGGGTAACTTGGGAGTAAAGTCACGTGACTTTCAAAGAAACAACAGGTTGTGGGTTTGAGTTATTGTCGCCGATTAAGAGCAAAAGGTTAGTGGAAGTAAAAAAAAAAAAAAAATCAACACACACAAGAAATATTCTGATATTCATTTAAAACACTTAATCACACAGACTAACGTTACTCTGTTTTGTGTTTTTCCTTGTTTTCTCTTTTAATGTTTTCTCATACTATGCTCACTAACTACCGTCACAAGTCAGTAAATGTACTATTAAGTTGTCTAGATTTACTCGCTTAGTACGGGTACGTTTACGTACTTAAAAAAAACAAAAAAAAACTTCTGATTTTAGTTACGGGTCAACTACTTTCAGCATTGCTGTTCATTAGTATTATCATAACATTGCTCAATCAAAAAAATAATATTAATACAGACAAATAAATAATACACCCGAATACAATACAATGCAGTTGCCAAATTTGCTCGTTTTGAAAATAATAAAACTAAAAATTTGTGAAAGAAGGTGCCAAGCAGCAATTGTTGCAATTTTTGCACTTTATATTTTATTAATATTTGTCATTACATAATATATACAATTACAAAAATCTAAATAAATGTTTTTTATAATATAACACTCTATCCAAGGTGCATTTTGTGTTCATATTTAATTATACATTGGTCATGGCATTCTGGCACAGGCAAAGAAACAGTGTTCTTGTACAACTGTTGTACATTTCAGCTTTTGAATACTAATCTTTTGTATTTTTCTTGGTTTGTATTGTTTTTACCAAATAAAACTAGTTTTGGAATAAGCAAACCTGTTAATTTCTTATTAATAACTTTGAACATGAACTATAAAATGATACTGAAACAAATATAATTGACAACCTAAAAAAGGTTATAGCTAAGTAACTTGGTGAGGTGAATTTTTTAAACAGTTTATAAAACAATTGTTAAAATATTATGCTTTATTGACATGAGTCATGTTCATTTAACATAATATAATTAATTTAACAAAGAAAAACAGTTTCAATCATTTTATATAAAAACTTGGGGGCTCTGCCTCGTCACTTCTCGTCTCTCGTGTTTGGGAGTGGTGAATGCATGCTAAGGAGATGCAGTCAGATCAGCTGCAACTGCTGAGCTGTGTGTTCTGCTTGTTGCTCTGCACATCGATCATTTAAAAGCCTGTACAGCAGCTGTCCTTTTGTCTCACTGCCTCGTCTCATGGGACGTTGAAGTGTGTCCAAGAAAATCACGTAACCTCTTCTTCCAAAATATTTTTTTTATAATAGAGAGATGTCATGTTGTTTCAGGATACATTAATTTAGTGCATTACACATAACTATATTATTTTTAATAAAAACAATTTTATTATGTGCAACCGATGTACATATTTTTTTTTATTTTCATCTGGCATGACATTTTTATCAGTGTGCTCCTTTAAAACTTATTCTCCAGTGTGGTTGCTGTAGTGAATGTATTGTGTTAAGCTTTAATTTAACTTTGTTTAGCAGTCTCCTTTCTCTTCAATAATCAGCATGGCTTACTGCCAGATCTTCTATTTCAAAATGAAAATTTTAAGATGTTTGAAAATACCGAACTCGTAATTGTTTCACTCTCATATCAGGACTCTTCTACAGATTTACAGCTGTTTTATTCCTTGTCCTTTGTTAACACATCTTAACCCTCAAACTCCCCTTTCCAATGAACCATCAAACCCTTCTTGACTAAACCTGATTGCATTTAGAGGAACTTTTTTCTACATTCTACAACTGAGTGATTGTCTTGACATTTTTATTATTTCATATCCACTTGACAATTGTCATCTCATTTAAAAGTGAAATGAATTTTACTTCATTTTTTACCTTTAACAATTTATTCCACTTATTTGCTAGCTATCACTCTGTCTCTTGTCCCCTGATCTCTAAGAGGAATTCATTCATTCTTTGGACAATAATTTTATTTTAGTGAGACAGGATTATGGAATACAGTATATATACTACTTGGAAACTCCATTTTCCTAACATTAATCATTAATTGCAGTTGTTATCTTTTAATTCTTTATCTTGAAAAACATCTTTTTATAACTTAAAATTCAGTTAACAACTGAAATATTTTCCCTTTATATACTGTATTATTGAATTACCTATTTCACAATGTTCTCCTCTGGTCAAAAAATCTTGTGATCAGATTCTTTATGGCTATATACTCTCGGATTCCTCGAACCCTCACACAGATGGTTGTGGAGAGTTTCCTAATATTGCTGTTTACTTGCAGTTGGTTGCTGTGTGAGCGGCTCGGTGGCGCAGTGGGTAGCGCTGCTGCCTCACAGTTAGGAGACCTAGGTTCGCTTCCCGGGTCCTCCCTGCATGGAGTTTGCATGTTCTCCCCGATTCCTCCCACAGTCCAAAGACATGCAGGTTTGGTGCATTTGCGATCCTAAATTGTCCCTAGTGTGTGCTTGGTGTGTGGGTGTGCCCTGCGGTGGGCTGGCACCCTGCCTGGGGTTTGTTTTCTGCCTTGCGCCCTGTGTTAGCTGGGATTGGCTTCAGCAGACCCCCATGACCCTGTAGTTAGGATATAGTGGGTTGGATAATGGATGGATGGTTGCTGTGCCTTGCACAAGTCTAAATGAGAAATGACTGGGAGAGAAACTTTAACCAAAGTCAAAACCAGAGGTCTGTCCTGCTTGCTGCTACCAAAACGCTAATCAAAGAATCATAGTAATGAGACGAAAGCAAAGAGTTAGGAACCAGGGAATGTAAAGCACAAGAACTAAACACACATGAAATTTTCCATTTGTATGAAAAATGGAACTTGGAGGATATCTGCAAACTCAGGTAATGACGTGTCTGATGCGCTGTTTTTTATGTTGTATTGATTACTTTAATTACTTTAATTATAGCATTTCAAGAGACATGCTCTGTAGCAATTGACACCACGTTGTAAAAATAGCAGCTCAACATGGCGGCAACCAAAAATAATACTACTAATAAATAATTGTACATGATACAGTGCAGCACTTCAGAAAACGCAAAATGGAAACAAGTATGAATAATAAGTTGAAACAAGCAAGATTTTTTTAAAATAACACACAGAATCATAACATTTATGAGCTGGCTACATATCTGCTTATTTTAATTTAAGCAGCATTAGTTATTTAAATTAAAATGGCAGCAGATAGATAGATAGATAGATAGATAGATAGATAGATAGATAGATAGATAGATAGATAGATAGATAGATAGATAGATAGATAGATAGATAGATAGATAGATAGATAGATAGATACAGTGATCCCTCGCTATATCGCGCTTCGCCTTTCGCGGCTTCACTCTATCACGGATTTTATATGTAAGCATATTTAAATATATATCGCGGATTTTTTGCTGGTTCGCGGATTTCTGTGGACAATGGGTCTTTTAATTTCTGGTACATGCTTCCTCAGTTGGTTTGCCCAGTTGATTTCATACAAGGGACACTATTGGCAGATGGCTGAGAAGCTACCCAACGTACTTTTCTTTCTCTCTCTCTTGCGCTGACTATCTGTGATCCTGACGTAGGGGGATTGAGCAGGGGGGCTGTTTGCACACCTAGACAATACGGACGCTCGTCTAAAAATGCTGAAAGATTATCTTCACGTTGCTACCTTCTGTGTGCAGCTTTTAAGTATGCTGCACGGTGCTTCGCATACTTAAAAGCTCAAAGGGCACGTATTGATTTTTGACTTTGTTTTTCTCTCTCTCTGCTCCTGACGGAGGGGGGTGTGAGCTGCCGCCTTCAACAGCTTTGTACCGGCGGTGCTTCGCATACTTAAGAGCCAAACAGCCCTATTGATTTGTTTGCTTTCTCTCTGTTTCCTTTGAAGAGGAAGATATGTTTGCATTCTTTTAATTGTGAGACAGAACTGTCATCTCTGTCTTGTCATGGAGCACAGTTTAAACTTTTCAAAAAGAGACAAATGTTTGTTTGCAGTGTTTGAATAACGTTCCTGTCTCTCTACAACCTCCTGTGTTTCTGCGCAAATCTGTGACCCAAGCATGACAATATAAAAATAACCATATAAACATATGGTTTCTACTTCGCGGATTTTCTTATTTCGCGGGTGGCTCTGGAACGCAACCCCCGCGATGGAGGAGGGATTACTGTAGATAGATAGATAGATAGATAGATAGATAGATAGATAGATAGATAGATAGATAGATAGATAGATAGATAGATAGATAGATAGATAGATAGATAGATAGATAGCTTCTCTCACTTGGTGTTTAAATGTCAAAACTGATTCTCATTACAAATGTACACAGCAGAGTTAAACTTTATTAGCACATGAAACAGCACTATTCTCTGACATGGCATGTGAAATAGTTGAGATTTCACATGAGCCAAATAATTACAGATGGAGCTAATCAGAACGTAAGTAAATGTAAATTCTATACAAACAAAGTAAAAATGTTAGATTTGATTACACAATAGGTGGGTTGAAACTTAAAAAGTACCCCTTATGGGAAGGACTTAGGGGCCATTATGTATTCTTCATTTTCTACGACCAGACTGTGTACAGTTAATTACAATGGCTAACTGAAGTTAGGTTGTATAGCATGATGTATGGAGTGCAAGTCAACGGAGGTTTATAACACTTTATAGTGTACTAGTGAAGCTCCTTCTGGAGTACCATGTGCAGCTGCGGGCTCCATATTACAAAAAAGACATAGCAGAAGCAGAAGAAGTCCAGACTAGATCAATGAGGTTTATTCCAGGAATGCAGAGTATGTGCTATAAGGAAAGATTGAAGTAGCTGAACTTACTCAGTTTTGTTGTGTATTGGCTTTTTATTTAATTTTTTGTGGCATTTTGGTATCCTTGTTTCACAATCTGTGTGTCTACTTGGAGGTTTTTCTACCCAAAGAACTCAGATTTTGCATTTCTTTCTTTCTGGAAACTTCCTAAATAAAGTTATATGCTTTTCAATAGGCATCACGCAACACCATTTTGATTTATTATGAGCACCGTCATTTTCTGTGTAATAAAGTTGCAGTTTCCATGGAAATGTTCTCAGAAGGCATCTCAGTGTACACATCATGTGATGTAATAAGAGCATCCATTTAAAGGTCAACACACACTCCCATTAAACATCCGAGATTGAGTAAACAAAGCTTAAATTGATGATTTTTATGGTTACTTTCTTTCAATAATATTGATTCCTGGTTAGTGAAACTCTACCCATTTTAGTGACTACATTCATCTCCTGGTCTTCTGTCATAAAATATTGTCTGCCCCCTTGCAGAACCAGAATAAGTTGAAGCAAGCTGAGATTAAGACGTAAAATGTTTAAGGTTATAAAGGGAATTAGTATGGTAAATCCAAATTAACACAGGAACACAGATGGAAATTATTTAGGTGTAAATATTTTACGAATCTTAAAAAGGTTTTCTTTACATATAGGACCATTGACACCTGCAAAACCTGAAGTGATGTTATTTTGAAAAACTAAGATGAAGAGGATTAACACGCTTTGTAGGACTGAATGGCTAGTTCTCCTCAAAATTGTTCTAATTTTCTAAGATTAGGTAGAAAAGTCGCAACGCCCAACTGGTATGATTATTTTCGGTTTTCCTACCAAAAAATACAGTATCATTTATTTCAAAAACAGAAAGGGTCAAATTTAGAGAAATGGAAGAGGGACATTTTCATATGTATAGAAAGGTTTCATAAGAAATGACTGTCCAAAAGGTGAAGAGAAAAGAATTAGGTGATTTCTCCATGCTCCAGTTGTCATTTACTAACCATCTTAATCCAGACCAGGGTCACATCTGCTAGCATAGGGTGCAAGGTGGAAACAAACCCTGGACAAGGTGCCAGTCGATTGCATGGCAAACACACACACACACACCAAACACACCCGAAAGCCAATTTAGTGTTGCAAATTCACCTAACCTGCATGTCATTAGACAAGTTGGAGGAAACCCGAGCACCCGGAGAAAACACATGCAGAGTCAGGGAGAACATACAAGCTTCATGCGGGGAGAATCCAGGATGCAAACCCAGGTCTACTTACTGCGAGGCAGCAGCGCTACCACTGTGACGCCCCCCTCAGCTTGTAGTGGTGCTACTTGGTAAAGAAACTTCCAACTCCCAGCAGTCCCTGCAGAGGCTTTGATTGGTCATCTGCTGAGTTATAGGGGCTGCTGGGCACAAGGAGAAAGGCGTCACATTTTAAAAGAGGCCAGTTCTACAGAGTAAAGGGAAGTCTTTTGTTGTTTCGTGACTGGAGTTGCCTGTCTGTTTGCCTTCCCATTTTACTACATTCTTGTTTTGTCCTGGATCGTCTCCTGTTTTGAGTATTTGGACTGTCTGGTGTCTTCCTGCTGCATGAGGACTGTCTGAAGAGTTGTTGTCATCCTGTGACGAAAGGAGCTCTCCTGATCCCATTCACACGCCATCATCTCATCAGGAAATAACGGTAGGAGTGACCTTTACATTCATATACAGCGTACAGATTTCTGAACTATCTACTTCCATCATTTCATTCCATCAGTTGCCGTTTTCATGGACTTCATAGTGTGTGGTTTTTGTTAGAGGTTCCTATTTGTTGAGTTTGTGTTTATTGTATATCACCATAAGGGGAACTCAGGTGGCATCATTGTAGTTTCATATATTTCATTTAGTACTGTATAATACATTCTTTAATTTCTGTTTTATTACCGGTTGCTTTTTTTGTCTCTGTGAGGTAGTGTGTGTGAGTTGGGCCAAGGGTGGGATCCCCACCGAAAAAATAAATAAATCACTGTGATATCCATGGTGTGAATCTAAGCTGGATTTTAGTCTGCTACAAGCTGAAGTAAGTTGCAAAATATCTCATTTTATTTATGCTTCTCTTCTGCCCCTTCATTCACCATTGCTTTGAGAGTTACATTTTCTGGGAAAATGAAAGGCAGCCTCATTCTTGAATGGTTGAAAGTGATAGATTGTAAAACTGAAACATGCAAACAAGGAAAGAACAAAGAACTTAAGGACAGGGAAAAGGTAATATGCTTAAAGCTAAATTTTCCAAACTAGAAACAAAAAAAATAGTGTCACAAATGAACTTGTGTGTAAGGAAATGATCAAATGAGCAGACATATCAGGAAATAAATTAATAACTAAATGTGAAAAACAGAGAAAAATAAACTCTGGAGAGCAAGAGATAAAATAAATTCAAAATACAAGGGAATTAATGAATGAGCTTTGGACTTAAGCTAGATTGCATATCCAACATATATAAAATAAATGAAGATAATAAAAATGAAGAATCAGGGAACAAGACATTATCACATTGCATGGCTTAGCCCACCCTTTAAGCACAGACAGCTGGGATTCAAATATTTTTTATCACACAACCAGTATTATAGATACTGTATAGTTAAAGCCATTAATATTGTATAAAGGTATGAGAATATCGATTTTTTCATTACAAGACATTAACCAGAGGTGCTTTTGAAAGGTTTAGCCAAGTGCTTTTTCTTCTTATTGTGTTGTCTATAAAACAAACCTCTATTACATAAAAGAATACTGGTGTCTGAAATTTAGTATAAAAAAAATATGCCTGCGGTAAGATGTCAGCTTTGCTAGCATTATTTCTTACAGCCACACTTTTAGTCTTTTCATGAATGCTATGTGAAATGACTAATTGGTCATTTTGTAATGTTAGTATTTCTTTGTAATCGTTTATAACTATTACTAAAATGGTGTTGCACGATGTTGAATGAAATTTTCAAACCATCATCTGCAAAAATTAAAGAGTTTATATTTGCTTATTCACAACTCATTAACTGCCGTTTCTTTTCCTGTCTTCCCTCTTCTACTTTGTTTTGCATTTTCAGTGTACCATGTCAGAGGACAGCTAGTAACTGCACACACATCATGCATAGTGAAAAGTGTTATTTAATGCAAGTGAGTCTGGAAGATAAGAGGGAACACACTGTTTTTAAAGAGAGCTATAATTCAGACATTACTTGTAAGAGTTTCTTAGAAACTTACCAAATGTCAGAGTCTACACACCAGAGGCAACATACACAGTATTGTCCAGTGCAACTGTCATCTTGTCTCTGGGCAGAGGAGAGCTGTGGTGGGTACATTTGTGTTTAGCCCAGCAGATGAACATTTGAGCTGTATTTTGGCATGTTTGTGGGTGGACATTTACCACATATTTTAAAGATAAAGAGGTTCTTTAGTGAGAAAAAAAGTCAAGTCAACAGGTGGTTAGGAATCCTACCGACTACACCAACTGTGATAGAATTGGGGTGCTCTGGAGACAGTTCAGTACCAAGAATATTGCTAAGGCAGTCCAAATATGTATTACAAAGCATATTTATTAAGTAGACTTATACAAGAAAGGGTAAACAAAAGGACCAAACACAACACAAATGGTATAATACAACAAAAAAAGACAATGCCATTCAGGAGTGGGTCTACTTTGAAACTAATAAAGCGACTTTAGTTCACGTTGCTTAAACATTTTGGGTGTCTACTGTATGAGAAGGAGTTTTTAAAACCCCTAAATGGAGTGGTAAAATTGTTTTAAAACTTTGTGGTAATCTATTGTTGATCAACCCCATTGGAGAAGATAACAGTCTTTACCCAGCCCCCATTACTGGTTGTGAAGGTACCCCCACAACAGTTCAAGTTTGAGGGCCCCAAAATGTAGGTCCGCCAGTGATGCCGCCCCTTGGTCTTCCTATACCCTTCTTGTTTTATCAAGTGTCTTGGCCACATTTCCAAGCCAGGGTTCCCCCCATTGCTGGGGTTCAAAACCCTCCTTTATGTCTTTTTTTGCATTTTTGATTGTTTTGTTTTTGCTACTATTGTTGATCATCTGCTATGTTTCATGCATTTTTGTGGGTGGTCTCCCAAGAGGCAGGGCCACCTACCTATCACCATCAAGGGGCTGCACTCAACCCAATATAAATGGGGTGGGCAAAGTCGTACCTGGAGGGCCGCAGTGGCTGCAGGTTTTTGCTCCAACCCAGTTGCTTAATAAGAAGCACTTATTGCTCAAGTAACACTTCTGCTTCATTTTCATTGTCTCGCTCATTAAGATTTTGAACCCTTAGTGCTTATTTTAGTGTTAAACAGCTGTATTCTCAGTTTTAATTGCTCCTTATAAGATGCAAATGACAAATGAAACCAGCATTTCTCCTATGTGTATTTATTGTGTACTATTTGGTTTAATTAAATACTTGGAAGGAAAGTGAAAACAAATTACTCATCCATTTTAGGCATCAAACCATTTGGCTAATATCCTTGGAAAAGAAAAGAAAATCTAGGATATGAGAATGACCTGACATGGTAGCGTTAAACCACTAACAAGCCATGAAATTAAATTATTGGCCAGGACTGTTTTCTAATTAAGCAACTGGGCTGGAACAAAAACCTGCAGCCACTGCGGCCCTCCAGGACTGACTTTTCCCACCCCTGCTATATAGGCTGAGGAAACTCACAGTCCACTGCAGTACATTTTATACGCAGGTGTTGGCAAGTTTTTATGATTAATTATTATTATACTTTGTGATTTTTTTTGACTTTCTGACTTCTACTCTGTTTTTTGGCCTTTGGGACTTGTTTTTCACTGGACACCCTGCTATTTGGAAAGAAACTTCCTTATGCTACTAAGTATTGTTGTGTAAAATTAATCTTTTTATTTTATAAACATTTTTGAGTGCCCTTTATGTTTTTACAAGACAAAGGATGACGGATCTTTCTCCTTGTGGAGCTTTTGGATACTGTTTTATGGGTTTTATACCGAGGTTCTCTCCAAGGTCATGACAATCACCAAATCACATACCTCCTTCCCATCTCCCTACCTTCCATTATAAAGTCCTCTTGTTTCCTTTTCTTCCATACCAGGCAATCCCTAGCCTCTGCTCCTCTCCCAACTGACTTAGACAACAATTGCAAAGATTTAATTCTCTAAGCTTTCCATTTAGCTGAGGAAAGGAGAAATTTTTGAATTAACAGCGAGTAAAAAGGAGAATAACAAGAGAAGCAATAAATAATATTGCTGCCCACCCTGTACGCTCTTCCATAATGCGTTCTTAATTTGGTTTTCAAACAATGTCTACCCAGAAGAACAGCACATGATATGCTTTTGATTAATATGGCTCTACTGAACACAGAATATCAAATTGTCAGGAACAATGAGTAATACACTGTACAATGTTGCTGCACAAAGAAATACATTTTAAATGACCAATATTTAAATGATCAAATCTAGAAACTCAGATCAAGCCTTATCCTGTGTCACTTTCTATGGATTCTCATTGTATCCTTTCCTTTGCAATCTTGCTTCCATATTAAATGCTGATATGGCCTTCCAAACAAAACCACGCTTGTCCCACTGAGCCAGATTTCCCACAATCCCCCTGAGGGCTCTGTGGCTTCATTCCTGCCATTTCACAGTACATTGTGGTTTGCAGGTGAAATGAACAGATGTTTCTCCAGACCACTCTCTCCCCACTACAAGACCCAAACCACCAAGCACTCTGTACCTGAAATAGCTGCACTCCGGAGATGGCAATCTAACCTGACGTGATAAAGGGAACATGCTTGTTTTCCTGGTTTCACAGGAACTTAAAAGCATTTTTGGCCCCCATTGATCCTTAAATGCCTGTAGTCAAAGGTGCGTTATTTGCTAATGCTTGAGTTTTATGAAGATGCCTCAGTGCCGCCCAGGGCGACTCCTAGATTAGTAGTACACTACATAGCACTGGCATTTTTGAAATCTGATGTTCAGACACACTGCATTTTGGTGATCTATAATTTATTAGATACATACCGCCTAACTCTATCAGCTTGTGCAGCCTCTTTTCCTCAAAGGGGAGAAATATAGAAATTGATTTCTGCAAACAATACAGGTCATAATCATAAATAAAATTGCAGGCTTCAATTAATTTTCTGGCTCTAGGCCAGGGCCAGTTCTGAGGAAGTGCTCATAATTTTTCTTTCCAATCACTTTACATTTAAATTAGCTTTTTTCTTCAGTTATAGAACAAACTTGTTAAAGAGTTTTCCAATTTGAACATTGTGGCTCTGCAGACCTTTAAACAACAGAATACGTCATTAAAATTTGTACATTCAATATCGAATATTTGGATGGTTTCTTTTGATTAGTCAACTACTTCAGCACTCAGGCAGACAACAATTCTGAACATTTAAATTCAGTTTTCTTACAAAATTTTACATTTTATATATACGCATGTTGATACACATTAAAGAATGGTAAGAATATTTATTACACTTTATTGTTTCTTACTTTATTCATTTTTGCTTTCACAGGAGACTTTTATTGAATATGAGGTGTTTAGTCACACTTTCTTATTCTTAGATAGATAGATAGATAGATAGATAGATAGATAGATAGATAGATAGATAGATAGATAGATAGATAGATAGATAGATAGATAGATAGATAGATAATGTTACACATGCACGTTGCAGGATCTCCACACGGGCTCAGTTGAGGTATGTAATAAACTACCGGGACGAGAGGGGGCGCTGTTGCTAACATTCTCTTCTCCTTCTCTCCCTGCAGTACTGAGAAACTGCCCAGCGAGGGTACTTAGCCCCACCCCTTCCGGTTCCCCACCTATAAGAACCCCAGCTGTCCAGAAGGAAACATCTGTTGTGACCAGAGCAGCCTGCCAGATGGAGCTCCTGACATACAGACTCTGAACCTGCGGCTAAAGCAGAACCTTTTTGTTTAGTTAAAAGCCTGCAGGTGAGGAGCCTAGACACCAGGAAGAATTGTTTTGTTTGTTAAGACTTCCAGTTACATTAAACAGGACGACCCAATTGCCGGCCTAACTTTTATTTTCTGAGACCAGTCATTCCTGCCCCTGGCCACAATAGATATGAAGGACACTATGTGCTAGATTTTTTTAAAGCAGTCTGTTTAGTCTTAATTTTAATGTTCTTATTTTTTGTTTCCATCTCTTTATTCATTTTTTGTCTGAGCTCACTGTACACAGAGCCTATCATGCATTTGTTTTTTGTAGTGTGCTGTAAAATTGGCAAATTTAAGCCTTGTCAGGGTATTCATTGTTGGAAAAGTTGCTTCATGGGCGAACTTGGAGGCCAAAACACCATCAAAATTTGTTTCTGACACTGTACAGTATATACACAAACACAATGAAGTGTTCTGGAGTCATATAGGATATATAGGAATGATTTATAAATAAAAGTTTGCTTCAAATAAGAATAAGCAATAACCTGGTTGAGAGTTTTCAGTGCAGAGTAGAGAGAACTGCAAAGATAAAGACATGACTTTGGGAGCGTCTTATAAACACCCAGAAACAGATATTAGTGTCAATAAACAACTTATAAAAACAAATGCTAAAGCATAAAGAGGAAAACTTACAAAGTTATGAATCTCAGTAACACAAGTTAATGGATGTAATAATATTTTTCTCAGTGTATTTGAATAATAATAACGATATGAGAAGCCTATCTTATTTCATCACTAGGTTCTAAAATAAAACACAGATAAAACCAATTTAAAGATAAGGAGCTGTTAACACTGTTATGTTTTGTTAATAGTTACTTTTTCAGTTCCTCTAGAAGTCAGATTGTGTTTTATTACTTCTGGTTGCTCATATAGAACAAGCAGAACTTTTTTATTTTAGCAATACAATCTTTGGAGTTCAACATTAAAGAATAAAGCTTGACATGGATCACAACAGTGATGCAATTCTGCCAAGTAGTGGTCTTCAAAGAAACATCAATATATGGATGTACAACCAATTCTTTCATATGCTAAGAGATTTCAAGTATTTGATGATCTTCTCAATTACTGGTTTGCATTTCTTTGTGTATTCTGGACTTTGCCTTGAATGCATAAGAACCTGATCTGCTTGGCTGCAGCTCTTCTTTTTCTTTCTGCCATTATATTATAGTGGCTATCACTTGGTTTTGCGATCAGTTTGCCATAAACACGCGACCATGGATAACTTTGCCGTCCTTTATTTACATGTAGCAAAGTTCGATGACCAATAAACACAATAGTGAGGTATCTTGAGGATTAACAAAAGGTGGGCTTGTGGGAACTGTGCTTTATTACAATAAACTTTTCTGGTTAGCAATAAAGTGGGCAACAAGTCTCTGAGTTGTAAAATATCTGAAATTTCCAGGAACATATCAGGCTATATATATGCTCAATAGGTGTCACTGCTCTTCTTTTACTTTCTGCCATATGGTGGTCATTGCTTGGTTTCTCAAACACTTTGTCATGAACACAGGACCATAGGTCACTGTGCCATCCTATATGGCCACCAGGATCTTTATATTCAGGATTACTTCTCGCTCGTCAATGTGGTTCAGCGTCTTGTCTTCTTATTCTTTCTTGCTCTTCATCACTTAATCACCTTCTGCAAAGTGCTTGATGCTCAGCAGATGTTGCTTCTCTTTTCTTTCTTTCTTTGAATATGGCAGTTATCACTTAGTTTTTAGATCTCTCTGGCATAAAAATGTGGCCACATGTCATGGCCAGCAGATTGCAGCAACATTAACTTTTATACTTCTTTCAATTGATTGCCATTCTTGCATTCTGTTTCCCACACTTGACACCCAATAAATGTCATTGCTCTTCTTCTTCCTATAATGGTGCTCTCCTCACATAATCAGCTTCTGTGATTTGCTTGATACTCAGCAGCTGTCGCTTCTGTTGTTTTCTTTCTACCATGTCACTTAGTTTTGTGATTGCTTTGCCGTAATAAACATATGACCAGAGGTCACTTTGCCAAAGTTTTTGCCTCATTTTTTTCATTTCTAGAATGTATTAGTTCATAAAAGTTTCATTAAAATAGTAGTTTGCGATTAATTGTGTGACAGAT
The DNA here is from genome assembly GCF_900747795.2 of Erpetoichthys calabaricus. Lineage (NCBI taxonomy): Eukaryota > Metazoa > Chordata > Cladistia > Polypteriformes > Polypteridae > Erpetoichthys > Erpetoichthys calabaricus. The sequence goes on along the minus strand of NC_041410.2, from coordinate 54,072,903 downwards.
GGACAGACATTTTATATATATTGATTTCACATTAAAGAGGTCAAATTACTCTAATGAAGCAGTTAATTTTACAATATATTGGCAAAGCATATCACCAAAAATATTCGTAAAAATGTGAATTTTGTCAAATGCACAAAACCCTTAACCTGGCATCAGTATTTAACTGAGAGGATATGAGATGCATTTAAAGAAATACTTTGTTAAATGCAATATAATTTTAGATCACTCCTGCTTCTTGGCTCCAGTATCCTGGGATCAGGTCCGGCACCTTGTTGTTGTCTGAGTGCAGTCTGCACATTCTCCCTGTGCCTAAATGTCTTTTTTCTCCAAAGCCAGTCAGGTTAGGATAACTAACAATTTCAAACTGGCTCGTGTGTATGTATGAGTGGCACCTGTCCAGCACACCATGACATGGAACTGAAAACATTATGTTATTATAAGGAGTAGAATAATAGAATTTGGTGAATGACACATGGGCATGGAGTGTGTTTTACAGATTTGTACTGGAATAATACAGGGAAGGAACTGATTGTGACACCATCACTGACTGTTGTTCCATCTGTTCCTTCAGAATAGAGGAGGAGAAATCACAGGAAGACCAATGCAACATCTTTATAGTCTCAGTCCTATTGAAGTCCTCACCAGAAGATAGTGTTTATTGTAGGATCAGCATCTGTGGAGAATGGAACCTTACACCGCTATTCTTTTGCACTTGGGCATTGTCAAACATGTACACTTAGGGAATATATTAAAGGCTCTATAAACGTAAGCAATACCACCCCAAGCAGAGAGGGGGCACTCTCACTAATACCATCTTCTTTTCTGTCTGCAGTTCAGGCGCTTGCCAACCAGAAGTACAAAACCATCAATGCCACTGGAAGCTGCTCTTCATTTGAAGACCATTCATTAAGATGGCAGTATCGATCCCTTTTCTTGTTTTTTGACTTGGCTAATGCCAATATTTTTTAGTCTCAACTGCACTTTTCTCTGCCCCCTTTTTTTGTCATCTTCATTCAAATGTGGTCCCCAGATGGTACCCCAAACATTTCTTGGTTTATCTTTACAGATTTCAGCCTAAACCCAATTCTTTGACCAGCACATTCTTGCCAAGTCTTTGTTTTACAGGCAACAATAGTAAATGGAGTGTCCTCCAGGACACCAACACTCATTTTTGTTTCTCCTTCTCAGTTCACAATGTATAAAAGAACATGCTGTCTAAAATCTTTAAAATGATATGACAGGAGTAAAGCAAGAGGTGAAATGTATTAAAACAGCACAGAATAAATAAAAGATAAGATGTAAAAAGATTAAATAAGCTACAAAATTATTAAAAAGATATGCAAAATAAATCCTAAAACTAGGCCTGGACATTTACTTTAGAGTCCTCAAAGAAACACAGGATTATACATTACATAGAAACCTTTAACTTTTCTTCTTTTTTAGAGGTTAGTATGGAAAGGGCAAAGTTTTTAAGGGTAGGAGGCTAAATAATATTTCACTATTATGTAAAAAAAAAAAAGGATTTTGCAGATGCTAAAAATTATAGACCAGTAAGCTTATGGTGTTTTATATATAAACGAATTAAGAAGATCAGACAGAAAAGCAACAATTCAGTACACACAGTGAATGTTAATAAAAAGTCACAATTGGTATTTGACATTGGGGATCTTGTTTTAGCAATATGTGGAAATTTTATGAGGATATAACAAAAATATTCAACAGCAACCAAGTGCATGACATGATTTATCATGAATTTCAAAAAGCTTTTCGAAAGAGTTACTGAACCATCAAATGACAGGCAACAGGGACTCAGGTGTGGAGTGTGGACAGATGAAGGATTTTAGCTGTCAACGACAGAATGTGAAAAGAGTCTTTCTCTGCTGATCTGCTGTGTATAATTTATAATTTATATAAATGATATGAATAAAAATGTAATAAACAAGATGGTTAAATTCTGCTGATAAATAATAGCAGCTTGATGGATGTATTAGACTCTCCTAATCAGTAGAAATGGAACACGGCAGAATTACATCTGAATCTGTGTCAAATTAAATTAATTTAATACAAATAAAAATGAAATTATTGGAGATGTTTGGAATTCTAACGGACTTAAAACTGTTCTCAGACAAGTATTATACAGGTGCAATTAAAAATGTGTTGGAAATGTGAGGAGGTCAAATCAAAGCAGTTTATGCCTAAGCCTATTTAAGGTACTTGTGTCAGCACTTCTGAAATAATATGTGCTGTTTTGGTCCCCATGTCACACCAGCAAAGTCACAATTGTGGTGAAAATCTAGAGAAGAGCTACTAAACATGGCACATAGTAGTGGGATGTCAGCCTAATTTGTATGAGAGTTTAATCTATCCATCCTAACAAAACAAAACCTAAAGACACAGCATTTAAAACCATCAGTTCAATTTCTAAACTTGAAACATGCAATTTAAAGTTGTCCTCCATCCTTTACTTTCTGAATACTTTCCTGTCAGTTGAAATTGAAAAAGCCCACTCATCTCCATAATTTATTACTAAGAGGCTTTGTCCCCCTGCTCTCTTTGCTCACCAACTTCCTGTCCTGCGCTACACACCAACCACTTCACGTCTCTGCCGCTCGCATATGTAGATTTCACTTTCACCAAACAACAAATCTTTTAATTCTCGCGGATAGGCCTCTTCATTGGGAAGAAACACTACTTTTCCTTGATGGCAACACAAATTAGACGACCTACAAGTCTCTGACTTAAAGTTTAAATACGAAAAATATATTCGATCTCTTTATACTGTTCTGTTATTTCACCGAGAATTAATTTCCGTTTGTTAGCGCTAATGCGATCTTTACTATCATTATTTTTGAGACTTTCGAATTTTAGTACTTCATTATCTCCAACCTGCTCTGCATGTGTATCGCGCCAACGTTTTTTTAACCTCTTTACGACGTTCTACTTTGTCATCTACTCTTTGTCTTTTATTTCCAGCCCCGGGCGTGGTTAAATCTCTTGGCACAAAGTCTCATCTCGTGGGACTTGAAAGTATCTCTCTGAAAAAGTCATGTCTCGTCACAGGCTAAAAAGCAAATATATATATATATAGTACTGTGCAAAAGTTTTAGGCAGGTGTGAAAAAATGCTGTAAACAAAGAATGCTTTCAGAAATATAAATAATAATTGTTTATTGTTATCAATTTACAAAACACAAAGTGAGTGAACAAAAGAAAAATCTAAATCAAATCAATATTTGGTGTTACTACCTTTTGCCTTCAAACCAGCATCAATTCTTACAGGTACACTTGCACAAAGTCAGGGATTTTGTAGCATTCTAGTCAGGTGTATGATCAACCAGTTATACCAAACAGGTGCTAATGATCATCAATGTCACACGTAGGTTGAAACACAGTCATTAACTGAAACAGAAACAGCTGTGTAGGAGGCTTAAAACTGGGTGAGGAACAGCCAAACTCTGCTACCAAGGTGAGGTTGTGGAAGACAGTTTCATGTCATGGCAAGATTGAGCACAGCAACAAGACACAAGGTAGTTATACTCCATCAGCAAGGTCTCTCCCAGACAAAGATTTCAAAGCAGACTGGGGTTTCAAGATGTGCTGTTCAAGCTCTTTTGAGAAGCACAAAGAAACGGGCAACGTTGAGGATCGTAGACGCAGTGGTCGGCCAAGGAAACTTAGTGCAGCAGATGAAAGACACATCAAGCTTATTACCCTTCGATATCGGAAGATGTCCAGTAGTGCCATCAGCTCAGAACTGGCAGAAACCAGTGGGACCGAAGTACACCCATCTACTGTCCGGAGAGGTCTGGCCAGAAGTGGTCTTCATGGAAGAGTTGCAGCCAAAAAGCCATACCTCCGACGTGGAAACAAGGCCAAGCGACTCAAGTATGCATGAAAACATAGGAACTGGGGTGCAGAAAAATGGCAGCAGGTGCTCTGGACTAATGAGTCAAAATTTGAAATATTTGGCTGTAGCAGAAGGCAGTTTATTGTACTGCTCTCCAGCCCTTCGACGAACAATGAGTGTCTGCAGGCAACAGTGATGCATGATGGAGGTTCCTTGAACGTTTGGGGCTGCATTTCTGCAAATGGAGTTGGAGATTTGGTCAGGATTAATGGTGTTCTCAATGCTGAGAAATACAGGCAGATACTTATCCATCATGCAATACCATCAGGGAGGCGTATGATTGGCCCCAAATTTATTCTGCAGCAGGACAACGACCCCAAACATACAGCCAAAGTCATTAAGAACTATCTTCAGCGTAAAGAAGAACAAGAAGTCCTGGAAGTGATGGTATGGCCCCCACAGAGCCCTGATCTCAACATCATCGAGTGTGTCTGCGATTACATGAAGAGACAGAAGGATGTGAGGAAGCCTACATCCACAGAAGATCTGTGGTTAGTTCTCCAAGATGTTTGGAACAACCTACCAGCCGAGTAACTTCAAAAACTGTGTGCAAGTGTACCTAGAAGAATTGATGCTGTTTTGAAGGCAAAGGGTGGTCACACCAAATATTGATTTGATTTAGATTTCTCTTTTGTTCATTCACTGCATTTTGTTGATTGATGAAAATAAATGACTAACACTTCCATTTTTGAAAGCATTCTTTGTTTACAGCATTTTTTCACACCTGCCTAAAACTTTTGCACAGTACTATATATATATATATATATATATATATATATATAGTAAAGGACAGTTGGGATTCATACCTTGCTGGGACCCCTCCATAACAGAAGGTCCAGGGGAAGGAGCATGCACAGGGCAATACCTCCCCCGGGACGACTGAGGGCAGCCTTCCTGGCGTGCTGCAGTGCCACAGGTTTGGAGCATGGAAGCACATGGAGAATGGCTAAACCCTCCTCTGCAGGGCTGCTGCCACACCCGGAAGTGCAGCTGGAAGGAGATCGTGGAACACCAGGAACACTTCCGGGTGCTCTATAAAAGGGGCCAGCTGCCACAGTCAGAATGCCAGAGTCGGGAGGTGGAGGACGAAGCTTGAGGGAGGAGTGGAGACAGAAGAAATAAGGAGAGAAAGGGACTGTGTGTTTGGTGTTTAACTGTGTTTATTTGTACTGTACTGGGAGCGAGGGAAAAACACTTCCCCACTGAAATAAAGCCTATGTTGTGCTGAGACTTGTGCCTCTGTCTGTTGTGTCGGGTAGGGTGGCTGGTACACCCACTGGTGGTCCACAATAAATATATATTATATGTTGGTGTATTTATGGAAGCTGTACAGCACTTTGGTCAACTTCTGTTGTTTTAAATGTGCTCTGTAAATAAAACTGACTTGACTTGACTCTTGTTGGACCCTCTGCCAGAGATGGATTGAAGTCTTACATATACAAATCTCAAGTCCTGACCTTCAAGTTTCAAGTCAAGTCACAAGTTATAAAGATTATATTCAAGAAAGTCAAGTTGAGTTGTTGGATTTAAATCAAGCAAGTCGAGTCAAGTCATAGCTGAGACTTGCATTAGAAAAAAGTGCTTACATTTTATCACTAAAAATCACAGTTAATCTAACTGTGATAATGTGTGATGTATACTAACATCTAAGCTAAGAGTATTCCTTCTCAGAATGACAAGGCCGTGGTGGGCAATTTAGTCAGCACATTGGGATACACCCTACTGTTTATGAAGGATACCCAGGGATCTGAGCAAGCATTGGGAGCCCGGCAGGAACAACACCTAGACAGGGGCCTATCTTATATAATCTTACTCAAAATGGACACCTTTCTATACAGAAAAATGATAATGCTATTTTCCCACTATTCAGCTTTATTAAACTCATTTAATTTGAAATGGACATGTTTTATGTTTATGTACTGTATGTGATAACTTTACATAGTGTTTTCCAGGGAATCATGGCAAGTATGAGATAGAATACTTGTAATTCCTTTTAAATTGCACACTATGGATCTCTTTTAGAGTCACACCAACTGGCTGATGCTATGCTGATATTTTTGATGTTTTCAAAACTGTAAGCCATTTAACTAGAGTGGTTCTAGTGCAATGCTCTCCCAATCCAGCCTTTGAAAAGCTATGACATTCTGTATAGAGAGAGGTTGGTAGCATGCGCTTATAGTGCGTTGCTGCACACACCACACAATGAACCACCTGGAACAGTGTAAGTTTTTTGATGGTGACTGGAGTGCCAATCCTGCCACCAACCCCCAAGTTTTCCCTGTTCATAGGAGGACCGGCTTACGGGGCTGAATGTAGAATAACGTCATACCCAGTGTGAAACATTTGCAGGTTAAGGGCCTTGCTCAAGGGCCCAATGGAGCAGAGTCACTTCTGGTGTTTATGAGATTTGAACCGATTGCTGAAGGGTATCCCTAACCACCACTCTGTCCTTATAAATATGAAGAGCCAAATATCTGCAGTCCTGAAAGGCATGCAGGGAAGTCTGTCCTCTTTGACATGCAAAGCTTTAGCATGAGCAGTGATGTGCAAGTTTCATTTTTGCTTTTTAATCAACCCCTAAGGAAGCACACAGTATCTTTGTTTCAATGCCTTTATGCGAAGTGATAATCTGTCAGTTACTGAACACACTACAGGTCAATAAGAGTGGCTGGAAATCACAAATTATGATTGGATGAACTGGCCTCTAGTGACTTTGGCTCTGACAGAATATTTTACTAAAATGGTTATACAATATGTTGGTAGCATTCAAAGGGGATGAGACGATGCACAGGCAATAACTTCCCCTGTATGATGACTCTTCCTTAATACTGTGTGTCAGTGAAACAAATTCAGGGTTTATATTGCAGCTCCTTATCCACTGCTTCATGCTGCCTAGAACTCTTTCCAGAAAAACAGCAGATTATATGGGTTCAGTATGACTTGGTGCTTGGAAAAAATGATGGCATATAAGTGAGCCTTGCATTGGGACATTTAGAAAAAATAGGGAAAAAACTACCAAAACTACAAACCATTTATTCATCACAGCATTGACCATACTGGCACATTAACTAATGAATGGGTCAAACAGATCTTTATTGTGGCCGTATTACATTTTTTCACTCAATATGAAAAAAATCAACATAAAGTTATCACGATCAGTACAGGAGTGAATCTGAAAAAGACATTGTTGGAGAGTCAAAAGGTCTGTGTGTAACATGGCTGCATATCCTAGTCCTCATCTGGGTTTATTTTTCACAGGGTAGTATGGTTTTCTGAACATGTCTACTGGGTTAACTTGTGATTTTTTAAGCTGCCTAGTATTAATGGTGCTGTGTGTGGCTCTGTACTGCTCCATCCTGGAATAGTTCCCGTTTAATGCCAAATGCTTGTGGAATAGATCTCCAAACCCCAAATACACTAAATAGATTGTACAGAATGGAAGGTCTTTCTTGGCCCAATTGTGACACAGTATTTGATTATTATTCAGATTCTGTCTACTCATCTTAGAGATAAGCAAAGATAACCATAGTGATAATTTATATACTCTTATTGTTACTGCTGCATATACAAGAACAACAATTAATTTTTTTCTATAGTCAAAAATCACACAAGGAATGCCTCAATGGGCTTTAACAAGCCCTGTTCTTTGATAGCCACCCAGCCTTGACTCTCTAATAAGACAAGAAAAAAAGCCCAAAAAAAACTTGTAGGGAAAAAAAGCTAAACCGTTAAGACCGAGATAATTTGACAACAGCTCTAATGTAATGCTACGCCTGTTGTTCTGAGGCAATTTTGTTTTTTTTGAGGGGTGGGAATAAGCCTTCATAGGTTGATGCATTTCTTTGCTTCACATATTTTTAGGGTAACAATAAAGCATCACAATGTGGCATTAACAAAAACACAAGTATCTTTCTGAGTACTTTATAAAATTAAGTGAGATAATAAAAACTTTGAACAAATGAAGACATTTTGGATACATTTTAAATTAAAAAACTGTCATAGCTTCAATCAATATTATATTTATATTATATCATAAAGGAAATATACTGTAAGGTGCTCAGGAGAGCAAAGAGCACAAGTACTGCTCTATAGCACAGTTGTCATTACCAGATGTGGATTATTCATGTTAATTTATTTTAAAATTGTATCCTTTTTGTCTGTTTTCTATGTGTTATGTCAGGCTTAAAGTCAAGACTATAATGGCTTCCACTTGCTCAGTCTAGTGTTGCCAATGCTTCCTCTGATATAGCAGCAATGAAGTTGAAAAGGCAATTTGTTACTAATGGAAACTTGCTATGTAGTGGTTACCTAAATAACATTTGAAAAGAATACAATGCTCTTATGGTGACAATAAGAGAGGAAAATGTGCTGCTTTATTGGATTACGTCATAGAATAGGCTGCTAAATTAATCAGCACACACACACACACACAGAGCTTTGTACAGCAGATCACGTTATGCCTCACTACAAAACATCCAATAGCAATATTAGAATTGTCTCAAGGCTTTTTCTTTCTCTCATATTCAAATCAATGAAAATTAAAATCCACATCAGGTCAATGAAGATATTTTCCCAAGAATAAGAGCATGAAAATTTTTGAAAAAAGAACAAGCAAATAAACTGTATTTGAATAAATGACCCAAAAACGTGTTACTGAGAAATTGATAACTTAAGGAAATTAACTCAAAGCACAAAGCAAAACCATGGCCACAATTCAAATACGAAAAGTTTGTAAGCCAGGAGCACAAAAAAGAAGAATGCACACTAAAAGTCTTGGGTTTGAATCTGCAATCTCGGACAACCAGGAAGTGAATGTTGATAATGTTTATATCATCGTAACAGTGACATCATAAGCCTTACACCTCTTGCTGTCTGTGCATAGTGATGCGATAGGAAATACAGTTGTGCTTGAAAGTTTGTGAACCCTTTAGAATTTTCTATATTTCTGCATAAATATGACCTAAAACATCATCAGATTTTCACTCAAGTCCTAAAAGTAGATAAAGAGAAACCAGTTAAACAAATGAGGCAAAAATATTATACTTGGTCATTTATTTATTAAGGAAAATGATCGAATATTACATATTTGTGAGTGGCAAAAGTATGTGAACCTTTGCTTTCAGTATCTGGTATGACCCCCCCTTTGCAGCAATAACTGGAATTAAACGTTTCCGGTAACTGTTGATCAGTCCTGCACACCAGCTTGGAGGAATTTTAGCCCATTCCTCCGTACAGAACAGCTTCAACTCTGGGATGTTGGTGGGTTTTCTCACATTAACTGCTCACTTCAGGTCCTTCCACAACATTTTGATTGGATTAAGGTCAGGACTTTGACTTGGCCATTCCAAAACATTAACTTTATTCTTCTTTAACCATTCTTTGGTAGAACGACTTGTGTGCTTAGGGTCGTTGTCTTGATGCATGACCGACCCACCTTCTCTTGAGATTCAGTTCATGGACAGATGTCCTGACATTTTCCTTTAGAATTCTCTGATATAATTCAGAATTCATTGTTCCATCAATGAAGGCAAGCTGTCCTGGCCCAGATGCAGCAAAACAGGCCCAAACCATGATACTACCACCACCATGTTTCACAGATGGGATAAGTTTCTCATGCTGGAATGCAGTGTTTTCCTTTCTCCAAACATAACGCTTTTCATTTAAACCAAAAAGTTCTATTTTGGTCTCATCTGTCCACAAAACATTTTTCCAATAGCCTTCTGGTTTGTCTACGTGATCTTTAGCAAACTGCAGACGAGCAGCAATGTTTTTTTGGAAAGCAGCTGCTTTCTCCTTGAAACCCTGCCATGCACACCATTGTTGTTCAGTGTTCTCCTGATGGTGGACTCATGAACATGAACATTAGCCAATGTGAGAGAGGCCTTCAGTTGCTTAGAAGTTACCCTGGGGTCCTTTGTGACCTCGCCGACTATTACACGCCTTGCTCTTGGAGTGATCTTTGTTGGTCGACCACTCCTGGAGAGGGTAACAATGGTCTTGAATTTCCTCCATTTATACACAATCTGTCTGACTGTGGATTGGTGGAGTCCAAACTCTTTAGAGATGGTTTTGTAACCTTTTCTAGCCTGATGAGCATCAACAACTCTTTTTCTGAGGTCCTCAGAAATCTCCTTTGTTCCTGCCATGATACACTTCCACAAACATGTGTTGTGAAGAGCAGACTTTGATAGATCCCTGTTCTTTAAATGACACAGGGTGCCCACTCACACCTGATTGTCATCCCATTGATTGAAACACCTGACTCGAATTTCACCTTCAAACTAACTGCTAATCCTAGAGGTTCACATACTTTTGCCACTCACAAATATGTAATATTCAATCATTTTCCTCAATAAATAAATGACCAAGTATAATATTTTTGTCTCATTTGTTTAACTGGTTTCTCTTTATCTACGTTTAGGACTTGAGTGAAAATCTGATGATGTTTTAGGTCATATTTATGCAGAAATATAAAAAATTCTAAAGGGTTCACAAACTTTCAAGCACAACTGTACTTAAAATAGTGGAGCCATGGAAAATGTGAAATATAGTTAAACCTTGATTATCCGTCAGGGGTTGGGACAGAGGCCGTGATAGATAAGAGAAGAGATGGATAACAGAACAGCTATTTTAAAAATGATATACAATAGATTAGTTTAGTGAATGCAAAGCAAACCTATATTAACAAAATATAATATAGTACCATGAGAAAAGTGCTATATAAATGTAAAGAATTATTTTTATTATTATTACCGTGGGGAGGCACGGTGGTGCTGCTGCCTCGCAGTTAGGAGACCCGGGTTCACTTCCCGGGTCCTCCCTGTGTGGAGATTGCATGTTCTCCCCATGTCTGCGTGGGTTTCCACCGGGCGCTCTGGTTTCCTCCAAAAGTCCAAAGACATGCAGGTTAGGTGGATTGGCGATTCTAAATTGGCCCTAGTGTGTGCTTGGTGTGTATGTGTGTGTCCTGCATGGGTTGGCACCCTGCCTGGGATTGGTTCCTGCCTTGTGCCCTATGTTGGCTGGGATTGGCTCCAGTAGACCCCCGTGACCCTGTGTTTGGATTCAGCGGGTTGGAAAATGGATGGATGGATGGATTATTACCATGTTTCCCCGAAAATAAGACCAGGTCTTATATTAATCTTTGCTTCAAAAGATGCACTAGGGCTTATTTTCAGAGGATATCTTATATTTATTCATGTACAACAATATATATTTATCCAAATACAGTCATGTCATCTTCTTCTGGAATATCGTCATAACTCTCCACATTCAAACTCTGAATTTCAGCTTGAATTTCTTGCTACTCCAGCCACTTTTAGGATCCTCCAGGATCGATGTGCGTGCTTCGATGTTTGATGAATGGTTCGATGTGGTGAAGCAAAATGCCGAATACAAATGTATTCTTGTTGGTTTGATATTCAAGCGTTGCATATTCCCCAAAGTAATGACACGATACATTTTAAAAGTCTCACATACCATCTTCTGTGCCGTCCTTTTACAATACCATCAGAATGTACGGTGGCGTATTTGAGCCACAGAGAAAAAAAATAAGGATATAATGAAAATGTCTATTTTGTGATTAAAGTGGAAATTTCAGCTTTAAACTCGAAATGTCCACTGTAACCTCGTAGTTTACTTTATCATTAAAGCAGACCATCATAAGTGTCATCTTAAAACTGACCCAGTTGTTAAATTGCTATGCACTTCTGGGGCTTCCCCCTGACCTGACAGCAGCGCCAAGCAGCATCGCCACACAGAATACATTACATTTATAATATTCCAGCTCTCTGCACATTTAGAATTCTTAGATTTATACTTGATATCACTTTCATGATGAAATGCATTAAAATATGTATGTTACATTTTACAGATAAATCGTTAACTTTGTTTAAATAATGAATATTGTTAATATAGTTACACATATGGGGTGGCACGGTGGCAGCGCAGTAGCGCTGCTGTCTCACAGGGAGTCGCGTCCCTTGTGATCCCTGCCTGAAGTTTGCATGTTTTTCCTGGTGGGTTTCCACAGTGTCCTCAGTTTTCCATCCAAAGACATGAAGGTTTGGGGATTTGGTGAAGCTACAATGACGCCAGTGTGTGTGTATGTGTGTGTGTGCATGTGTTCACCTTGCGATGAGCTGATGCACCATCCAGGGATTTTGTTTCTGTCTTGCGCCGATGCTGCTGGAATCGGCGCATCCCCGAATTGATGGATGTAATCATTAAACATCCTTTTCAGAGATATTGTGGCAAGGTGTCCTCAGAATTTAATGGATGTTTCGGGCACACGCGTCGCATTGTATGAAGTATAATCCTGGCCTTAGGCAACTTACTTTTCTGCTGACGATCTTGACTAGGGCTTATTTTTGGGGTAGGGCTTATATTACAGAGCAGTCTGAAAAATCATGCTAGGGCTTATTTATGGGGAAACACGGTATTAAAAAAACTAATTCATTCATATAATATGGTAATGACCAGTGTATACAACTCAGAGGTACTGGAGTTTTCTACCTTTTACTTGGGAGTCCGTTCCTTAACAAATGGTGCTGTCTTATACTCCGTTATCTGGGTTACGAGCACACCTCCAAAAAAATAAAAGAAAGTTTTCTCTGCCAATCAGTTTCTCTCTCTGCCGGTCACAGGTGGAGCAGTGGTAGTGCTGCTGCTTTGCAGTAAGGAGACTGTGGAAGATTGTGGGTTCGCTTCCCGGTTCCTCCCTGTGTGGATAGCGCTTGAGTACTGAGAAAAGTGCTATATAAATGTAATGAATTATTATTATTATTATTAATTCTGTTTTTATACCACAAACACTCCTGCTTATTGTCTGCTGACTCCCTATTCAAAAACTTCCTTCCACAGCAGCTCCATTTTCTCCTGTCACTCATCTCCTAAGAGGTGTGTCCGCCCCTTTCAGAAAAGAAGCACTTCACCCAATGCCATCACTTACAGCATTCATTCCACCCTTTCTGCTCTCTGACAGCGCATCACAAGCGGCCTGCATGTCACACTATATTAACAAAACATAACACAATTTAAGGAGGAAATTACAACACAGATGAATATTAACATTAAAACAGAATAACATTACCGTCAGTGGGTTCCATTTTTGACACGTTTTTCAATTTTGTCAGCATCACGCTTTATACCATTCACTGTTGTTTTTCCTAATCCGTAAATTAAAGCAATACTTGAAGCACTTTTGCCATTTCGTAAACATTTAAGAATTTCAATTTTTTCAACACCACATGCATATGTTTATTGACCATAACAATGTGTAGTAGATTAATCATAACAAAAGAGAAAAGCTACAGAACACTATTAGAAGTGAAGGTACGTAACTGATACTGTGATTTCAAAATGTGTCATGACTACGCACAAGCACAAGGGAGAGTTGTTCCAGTGTGCAAAGCTCACAGCATACTGCACGGTAGTAGTTGTACAGTAATAGGTCGGTGCTGACGGTTAACGGAGACTGATGGTTAATTGAGTGATGGATAATCGAGGTTTTACTGTAATGTTAACTACTTAAAATTAAACCAAACACTGAAAAATTGTTAGAAATGGGTTCACCAGTCTGAAAAAATCCAAAATACCCTGAATGTGACATTGGAAACCAGATAATAAGAGAAAGTAGGGGGTCTAACTGACTGAGAGAGAGGAATTGCACAGTACTAGTGAGTTCATGCAGACCAGGGGTGTCAAGCTGAGATCATGGAGGGCCACTGCGGCTGCAGGTTTTCAGTCCAGACACTTTCTTATTAACATATTACTGCTGATAACAGGACAGCTTTCTTTTGCCTTGACATTAATTAACTTGTTTTTAAAGCTATGTTCACACTACTGTAAAACTGTTTTTAAATGAAAACCATCTCAGTCCACACTCATGTTTTCAAATCGTTTACAAAAATATCTCCTAAAATGACCGAAAACATATGATGTAGATGTTGACCAATCAGGAAATTAGCCATTGTAATCAGCAGGATACAACCAGGGAGGAGATACATAATATGTACAAACAAATCAGAGCGCGATTACAGTCTGTGGTTTAGAACCAACCTCTATGTTTTCAACTGTCCACACTGCAATGGCAAGCCAACATTTTCAGAAATATATGGCCCTGGAGAGCTTTTTCAAAAGTCTCAGTTTTCGGGGTTCAAAACACCAGAGTAGTGTCAGCATTTTTAAACAAACATATAGTAGTGCTGATATCGCCTAAGATTCACAAACCTTGCTTATTTTCTCATCAGCCAAACAACTATGAGATGCAAAGCAATTCAATGAAATAATCAGCTACCGGAGAGGTCTTAACCTTAGTTCACAGAGGGCCAGTATTTTGGCTGCAGCAGATTTCTTAATTTTGAGGCCATTTTTCACTGTTAATGAAACATATTATTGCTTTGCTTCTATGGTTTGTTTTCACTGTCATTTTGCTACACTAGGTATTTCCAAAACTATTTATCTTCTTCTTTCTGAGATCATAATCATCATGTGTTGTGTCCCAAAATAGATCAATATTTCTCAAATCTCCACTTTTTCTTTTCGGACATTTTGATGGACACACAGGTGCTGGTTGTCTGTAGACTTACTTTATATTTCATTATTGTTCGACTGCTAGAAACAATTAACGTTTCTGCTTCTTAAAAAGCAAGTTGCTTAAAATTAACTCAAAAAAGTAGGTTATGTTAACAGCAGTAATTGTGTATTAATTGAGAAAGTTTTTGGAAATAAAAGCTGAAGGTACTGAAAATCTCCAAGATCCGAGTTGAAATCTGTGCCCTAGAGGGATATTATTACATTGAATTCACAGCCACCAGCTCAAAATATTTTTTGTATCTGTTAATACATCTGGAAATGAGAATGTGGCCAATTGATTCTCACATTGGAATAATTTTGCGAATGAAGGTCTAAAAGTGAAAAGTGGCATAACTGGAAACCACCCTCAATTTGATTGTTTAAAACAATGATAGTTTCCTAAACATAGTGCCATTTCCTTCACCCTTCTGAAATAACACACAAAATGCCATATAAAGTTTCACTTGAAGTAAAATTGATGCAAATTCCTGTATTATTGAAATGGCCCCAACTTCACAGTTTGTCCATCCTTCAATTAAAGGGAAGATGATTGATACACCAGCAAGATAAAAATTTAGTTGCATCCATTTATTGTCAATATGAGGAGGCACCTTGACAATCAAATGCTTTGCTGAATTTCAAGATGTCCATTTTCACTAGAACATTTTTCAGTAATTATATTTTAAAGAGAATTTCTTTGTCATCCAGTTAATACCAATAGCAATATTTGTGCTGGTTATTAAACTAGCATAGTATATTTTACTTCCCGAGTTCAAACAAGTCATTGCTGCATGGACCTCCTCAGAATAAAGAACATTCTCAGGGTGGCTCTACTGTACTTTAAGTGCACACTTTCAAATGCCGGTATGGTAGTCTCTTTTTTTATTAAAGAGTTTTCAGACACACCAGACAGCAGAGTGTTTTATAAATATATGTACTTTTGACCTAAAGACCACATGATTATACTAAGCAGTTGGACTGACTTAGACGGCATCACTCTCACTTCAATGCTGTTGCTTAAAAACACAAAATGAACAGCATGCATTGTACACTTGGGAGGAAAGCTGTACACACGCCTTACCTTGTGGTTGTCGGGTTTCTCTTGCATCATTAGTTCCTTCATCGTCAGACTCTCCTGTTGCCAGTCCGTCCACCACTTCAAATTTGCTGCTCTGTTTATTCCAGACATGTTGGATCTGCATAGCTGCTTCCCTCTCAGCAGTAAGATCCAGATCTTGCTGTGCTAGATGGGCTCGGAGTTGCCTAATTTCAAACTGAAAAGGAAACACAATTGTAATTACATGAACATTTGCAGCTTCTTTCAGCATAACCAAACAAAGCCTTTTATTACTCAAATTCATACAAGATTAAGGGGGTAATTATTTGGTTAGCTATATTTCAACATATTATTGAACTGCTGATCCTCTAATAATCCAAATATTTATGGTATGTTCACATGAATTATTGATTAGTGTTAGTTGTGCTAAAAGCATCATAAGCCATAAATTCTGTCATCAGATGGAAAGGGTCACTTACAACTCTTTTGCTTTATTCATTATGTTATACATTGATGCATTGGATACAGAAGTGAATTATTGTGTTGTACTTAGTATGAAATCTGCACAATACAGACTGATGGATTCATGTAACACTGTACATGAGCAAGAGTGTACATATGTTTTTAGTATTTTCATAAAATAAACAAGAAAAATGCAATCACCTCATGTTTATATGGATTCTGTGACATTCAGCAGGGTAGCACAGTAGCACAGTGGTTGGGCTGCTGTCTCATGGGGCAGATTGGGATACTACAATTTAAGATAGAAGCTCCATATGCTGTGTGTAAATAGATCAGATCGGTCTGTGTGCCACAGGCATCAGACACAAATAAACAGTCCACAAAGATAATAAATAAAACAGGCTCTTACAATTATAATAGCAGAATTCTTTTTAGACTGTAAAGTAAACTCACACATTTATAGACCTAGTTTCAACCATAAACATTACAACAAAGCAGTACCAAAAACTACTGTAGAGCTATACTTGCCACTATGGGCATGATGACAATATGCCACCTTAGTAAATACATGTACGCTAGTCAAGACACTAGTATGCATGAAGAGTGCTAATTCTAGACTCCTACAGTATATTGCAGCAGCATCAGCTAATTTTAAGGAATTACCATGGGCAGGGGATAAGGGATCAAGTAGTGGGAAAAGCTACACTTTTTCCATAATTTATTGTTGTGGTGTTATTACTGCTGGCTGCTGACTGACTGACTGTTGTGAGCTATGCTCATTGCCAGCAACAGCCAAGTTGATTTCATTCAAATTAATTTTTCCATGCTGGCATTCACCTCGGTTTAAATGCATGCAAAATGAATCAGCTCCTACAGAGCTCTACATGAATACATATGTTGAAGCATAGCGCAAGATGATTTGTGATTAATGCACACCAAGCAGTAGTAAGCTGGCACCTACTACACATTTAGAATATTAGGTACCTGGCATACCTACATACTGAGCCAGTAGATCTGGTGCATAAAGAAACAAGATTGTTGTTTTTACTTATTTTTGCCTCACAGGCAACATCTGAGGTATGTAGTATCTGTCATGATTGATTACTTTAAGTTTCACCATGAGTTTTTGACAATTACTTTTCTTCTTTACATTTTTGGGGTCACTTAAGCCTATTCTGATGGTGGTTTATTTTTATACAGTATGGCTGTTTGGAAATATTATTATTTATTCACATACTTCCACAATGTGATTTTGTTGTGGCACAGGAGTCATCGTTTTGTGCAGTTTTGTTCAACAGTTGACATGCAGTTGCAAGGACAATGTCAGAGGCCATGAAGTGAGTCCCATCCCATCCCCCCACCGATGGAGCTGAAGCATTTGCAAACTTCTCAGAGCTCAAGTCTGTTTATCTGGGTGTAAGGTGCCTGGAGTTGTATAGGGTAAATAATATATTGTTATTTGGAATACATACATTTCATGTGTGTTCTGTGTCTACAACGATCTGTGTAAATGTAGGATGACAGGAAATGTGAGGCAAGAAATGCTGAACACATAGCTAAAACAGAAACTTTTTCCATGTTATACTAATAATGATGTGGAGTGTATAATGTGTGAAGACTTTAGTCCAAATATCAAATAAACAAGTGCACTTTTATTCAGGAATATAACCAAAGAAAAAAAAAATCATTCAATTTACATGTTACTGTCAATGAGTTAAAAACTCAAGCTCAAATAGACAATCGACAGAAAGCTGATATGTATTCTTGAATGGTGCAGAGGTAAGAACTGCTGCCTTATAACCAAAAGGTTGCAGGTTTGAGTCTGGGTGCTGTGTGTTTTGAGTAGTGAGCTGATATTATTATTACTATAACATAATAAAAACATACATTTGATTTGAGTGTGTAACACCCGGTATAAATTTTGGTTACTTGTAAAAGTTAGTGTTTTTTTTTTTTTATTATTCAGTTTTATTCAGTCAGTGACGTTCATGTGGTACAACAAACTTGCCTTTCCCTCTCTGAGTTGATGGCGTTTATCTCCATTTTTTTCACAAGAGCAGTGATGACCACAGTTGGTGCAGTAGTTGATGCCTGCTCAGAACTATTTGTTGTACTGGCAATCAAAGATACGATGTCCCGTGACCGCTATCAGACTATCATACAGCATTTGTGCTTTGACAACAAAGACACCTGTCCAGAACATGTGAAAAACTACAGGTTTGCTGCAATCTCGGCTATCGGGCAACGTTTTGTTGAGAACTGTGTTTTGAGATAGAACCCAAGGCAGAGACTGTGGTCATAAAGCTTATGGAGCAGTTTTTCGACAAAGGCAGAACCGTAACAATAGACAACTTCACAGCGCTTTTCCTGGCTATTAGACTGCTGCATCACAACACAACTCTGCTTGGCACCTTAAGTAAAATGGGACTTCCACCTGTAGCTATAGTTAGTTTAGTACGTGAGCAATTCACCACACTAGTGTTTAGGTCTGGCAGTGCCATGCTGATGGTGTATGCACCCAAAAAGAAGCAGCCTTTGATATGAGTCTGTAACATCCGGTGCACATTTTTGCTACCCGTAAAAGATATCGCTGAAGGGATATAAGCAGACACACAAACACTGATGTATCATGTCTTCTTGGTACCTTGTTATCACTTGAATTTTTTGTTATTCAGTTTTATTCTTGAATAAAAGCACACTTGTTTCGTTATACCTTGTGTTTATTTTATAATTCAGTAACCACTTGAATGAGATCAAATCTGTCAATGCCTTTTTCGTGCACCTACACACACATTCATACATGAAAATGTCACTATTTGAAAATGCTATGCCATTTGAATGAGTTGTCATCGTTTTTATTTTTTGTTTTTTTCCCCGATGTTGCTTGTACTCCACGTTATGGTGCATGGTACTGAGAATGTAGACAGACTTCTTTTTGGGTGCATACACCATGGATGGACAATGGATAATTAATACATAAATATTAAATGGATAAGTAAATGGCGAGCTTTGTTGGCCTGAGCGGCCTGTTCTCTTCTAGATTGTTCTACCTAACTTCTTAGGTTGTTTTATTCTTAATAGGATTAGTGAGATTTTTTTGAGCAAAGTCTATTGGACTTTGTCTTTTATTAGGCAAGGCTGGTGTTCAGAGTTAGGGCTGCCAAGCTCTGCCTCATCCTTGGTTACTATTGTCAATTTAATTAGTTACACTGACCGCCATATAAGTGGGTAAAGGTGTTTGGGTGAATAGGTCTGTTACTTTTATACATTCTGATGCATCCAAGTGCAGATTTTGCTTTTTCTAAATGCTTTGTGATAAATGTCTTGGTTGCTCCACTGATTCTTGTTTAACTTTGGTCACTTTCTTATTCTAACAAAATTATTGTGTGAAGTCTTTCTGATTTAAACCTTTCTTTGTGTTTAAAGGATAAGGAGTCTGAGTCTGAATTTAGGTATTAACAATTTCTTCTTTAATTTCTTTATTTTTTGTAATTTGTCTCCATTTTATTTCCTACAAAGTCCTATGCTGTTTGTTTGGAATTAATAATTATTTATTTTGTAGTACCTGTCTTTATTTAATTGGTTCTTCTTGTGCCATCTTTTACTTAAAGTGTTATTAATATTTAATGTTAACAGTTGTAACGATTTAGTTAAATTAGTTAATGCCCAGTACATACAGTGGATTCAGAAAGCATTCACACCCCATCACTTTCTGCACACTTTAGTATGCTGTAGATTTACAATAATATTAAATGAATACATTTGCCATTCTGCACATCAATGAAAACTCAATGACATCATGACAAAATGAAAACCTGTTTAAGAAACATTTGCCAATTTTACAAAGTCTGAAAACAATGGAAAGTGCAAATTAAGATAAAATTGCCCACTGCCTCCACAGGGGATTCAGATGGTGAGAAGATTCACAGCTAAGCCTCAGGTTAGTGGGTTAGAATAGAAAATGATGGAGTCCTGTTTTTCTGGCATTTTTTATAATGGGAGCAAAAGAATGGAAGTCCTGGAAAAAATAATTGAGAAGCCTTCATTGGTGATGTTGAGATTGTGATGGGCACCCTTCAAAATCAGCCAACAATCAGAAAACTTAAAAAAAAAAATAGTTATTAAGAGGGTGAGGTCCATTGGCATCCATCTGCCCTGTATATACATACTGCAGTGCACTTCCATTACTTCAGGGTTGAAATCAGGGAGGTTCAGAAACCAATTAGACTAAACCTGAGAAAGGAAAAGAAATGGATTGTCTTTTTCAAGGTCTTTCTTCACACCCACTATTCCATAATTGAGCTTTGTCCTCTTGATCCATCAAGCTTAGTCATCAGTGTTGCAACTTTGCCATGGAGCACCTTGATAATCAGCTTCATGGTGAGACAATTTCTTCCTTAATGGCAGAAAATTCACCTTGAATACTGTAGCTCCAAAGTTAGTCTTTATGTTCATTTTTAAAGTAATGCTATGCTCAAGAAAAAGGTTTCTCATAGTATTCCAATAAAACTCACTGCCATCAGCAGGATATGTACTTGAATTGTGTGGCTTCTTGTGTTTGAGATAAAGTCAGTGAAATAGAATCTCTGGTCTGACAAACATACCTCTATGAAGAGACTTCTTTTAGATACATTTAGGAAAAATCAAACTTGGGGCAAAAAAGCAAAGAGGAAAGGCTCTATCTGGATAGTACAAAAGCTCAACCTATCTGACACCATACAACGCCATGGGACTCCAGCCAAGGATGTATTACAATTTTTAATAATTTTTTGTTTTTGTGATAAGGAAAACAATTTGCCCAATTTCACAGCAAAACACATTGTTTTTCGCATCAAAAATAAACTTGCAAAATAAATTGCATTTCACTTCCATCTAAACACACGTCTTTGACAGAAGAGAAAGGCAATTAGTTTCTATCCACATGCACCTGCTTGTTATTCAGTATTTAAATAAATATCTGTATAGAGCAAAAAAAAAAGAAAGAAAGAATAAACACCCCAAGTATGCATATCCTCAGCTAGGATAAGACAGTTACTATGTGAGGGAGGATGTGTTTTGCAGTGGCAAATTCCCATGTAGTGAGTTTTCCTATGGAGAAAGCACAATAATATGCAAGATGGTGCATTGCATTGTGTTATCATGTGGAAAATATGCAGCAAGCAACATTTTTAAAAAGCATACTGCACTCCTAAATGGTGATGTGAATGACAGGCATAAATGGAATTGATTTTACCTGTGTTATACACGGATTACATGCATTAGGCAGCTACAGAAAAGAACACAGATAAATACATGTTTTAGGGAGCACTATGTCTTATTTTGCACCAAAAATATAATACCCCAAAACACTCTTTTTAGTAAGTTTCACATTTTTAATTTGCTAATTTCTCTGCAAAACAAAAATTTAAGATTTTGCAAAACTGCACACAAATCGAAACTTGCTTGTTTCACTCATCAATAACAGCAAGTGAAAGGCAGGGACTGGACCACCAACTCTATGGTCTACCATGTAAGTTACTTACACCCTATATACAAGACCATATTCATTATAATCACATGGTGAAATTAAATCACCAGGACACTTTCTAAAGTGGTCTCCGTCACATACTTGGCCCTGAGATATCATATCTTGAATGTGCATAGTACAGGATTTCAAGGATATCATAAATAACGTATGAGAAGTAAAGGCCTAGGGGCATATATCTTGCCTACGGACAGTCAGTCCTGTGGGCATTAATGGTGTATATGCAATACAAATAAATTTATGGCCAGTATGGAGACTGAAGTCCCTATAGTTTGTAAACGTATTTGTATTGTTAAAGGAGTGAAGTTTATTTTTAAAAATAAAGTTATCCAAAATGTGTTATGGTGATCCAAGACCTGTCACAGAACAGACAGAGTTAATGCACGTTACATCAACTTTCATATGATCATTGACATTTATGAAGTCATCTGTGTTCATAATTGCTGGGGCAAGACATAACCACTGAGTCAGTTTATTCCCATCTTTAGCATACTAATTGCTATGTCAAATCTACACAGTTAAAGACAGGCAGGCAGCTCAGAAGTACTTTATGGTGCCCAGCCATTTAAACCAATTAACCAGGGAAGTCGGGTGTAGTATTTGGGAATTATCAGGAAGCACTTCTGCCTGAAGCCTTTTTGTAAAAGATGCCACACTGTATTGCTTTCAGCTTCACTTTGGAAAGCACAGAAAGGTAAGTCTTATTTATCTAATGATTTTGGATATGTGTGTGTATTTTTATGTATTGGCTAAAGTAGTGGGTTTTTCTTTTTCATATTACTGTATGTTGGTGGCATGATGGAGCAGGTATTAGCACCACTGCCTCTCATATTCCAAAAACATTTTGTGAATACTGGCATGGTATTTGTGCAGAGTTTGCACATTCACCCCTTCGACTGCATACTGCTCCTGTTTTTATCCTCCATTCTGAAGATGTACATGTTAGGCTGACTCCTGACTCTAAATTACCTTGGTATGAGTGAATGCGAGGGGTGCGTATGAGGGTATCCTGTAATGGACTGGAATAACTTCCAGAGTGGCCTCTTTCTGTTCACCCACCACTGCAAGTGTGGCTTCAGCTGCACACAGTCCTAAACATGAATTGACAAGATTCACAAAAACAGATGGCTATACTGTATGCAAGCTTAATTATTTTAACTTGATAGTTAGACTAGACTGGTAATGCAAAGCAAAAACTATGCATCCTGCTTTAATCTGGTTTCTGTTGTGGCTGACTGCCAGGGCTCTTACCTGGCTGGGACACCTTCGGTACAGAAGGAACAGGTGCTTATTCCAGATACTTTCTTGCCTGGACTGATTGCAGCAGGGTCAAGAGTATGGAGCATGGAAGCTCAACCCTGCTGGGGCTTGTGGCCACCGCTGGGGGCGCCTGGACGTTTACTGGGCACTGTTTGGCAGCACTTCCGCCACACCAGGAAGTGCTGCCGGAAGAAGGTCATTGGGCACCTGGAGTCCTTCTGGGTGTCCAAAAAAAGGGGCCAGTCACCACTACTCAATGGCCAGAGTCAGGAGGAAGAAGGATGAAGCGTGTGAGGAGGACTGGAGGCGAAAGGACTGTGCTTTGCTACTGATACTTTGCTGTACAAGTGGGAAATGGGGGAAAAGAGTTTCCCACGGGGAAAAATAAACATGTGCTGTGCAACATTTGTGTTTCCGCCTGTCTGTGTCAGGGTTGGGGAGGCTGGAGCGCCCTGGTATTCCACACTGTACAGGGTATGTGTAATCGAGGGCAATTGCAATCCAAGGGTAATTCGAAGCAATTTATTAATTTAAATAAAAGATGAAATATCTGTATAAACCTGTTTATTGAACATGTTATGCACATACAGCAAATGAGAGTAATTGGCTTAAGGGGTGATAATAGTTTGGACTGGACAAACACAAGGACTGAAAAATAGACTGAGAGGTTAGGCAAGCCATGGCACTCTCTAAAGAAGAGACAAGACAACTGTGATTAAAGCTCACAAATGGTTCATATGTGTGTTTTTTTTCCTTTTTAACATCCTTAACTATGGATTGTTTTAATTAAACAGGTTTTCTAGATTGAGGTGTCTCTGTGCTTATGTTATGTTGGTGCTTTCTGGAACCAGTGAAACTTACATTGTAATACATATAATGCATGTGTGACATTATTCACTTTTCATAAAAATTACATATGGATTGATGTATTTATATAAACAGATGATACAGCAACAAAACCTGGCAAGAACCATCTTTTAAAGTGCCAACTGAATTAAACTCACACTCAGGAAGGTTGCGCTAAAACAGTTCTTCATGCACAGAAAAAGATTCCCCAGTCCATATACGATGTTTTTAAAACAGTGTGCCAAAAAACAACAGCCTTGTTACCTGTTTTGATGCAGGTTTTTGCTTGCATGTTGAATTAAAAATCTAAAATAAGGGAAAAAGATTTTTAATTTACACTGTTTACCAAAGAAAATGGTACTCTGCATCGTCCTACCCCAGTGAGATAAGGGCTAGTTATCTCAAGATTGAATTTCCTGGGGATTGAATTGGCCTGCTTTATATGTAGGTCAATGATCATCTAATGCACTGTCCCATTCATTGGAGAATGCCCCTTAAAAGCATTACAACAAAGGAGAATGCATGAAATGAATATTACATTTAAGAAAACTATTAAAGAAGTAGCCTTTAATAATTGAGTTGAGTGCATATGTGGAAAGTGGGCAATGTCCCAGTTGCAGTAGACTGGTAGGTTAGACTCTAATAGGCTGTGTCACATTAGCAAAGTTCATCAGCACATTTGATCACTAAATACCAAGAAACAGTATAATGAAATGTTGATTACTAAATACTGAGATATAGTATATTAAAAATATGATTGTTCACTCAGATCACAAAAAAGTGTTACAAAAAGTTGTACCACATGAAAGCTTTTGTAAAGAAATAAAAAATGAGAACAATAAACAGTAAACCAGTTAATTCGGCCATCTTTTTTTTATCTAGCACTTCTGTTAATTGAATACCATCACAAAGTCATTCAGAAGTACTGAACCAGAGACTGTTCGACATATTTACAGTAAGGGTTTGTTTCCTGACTAATTTTTTTTTGTTTATTCTGTATTTTTGTTGTTTTTTAATTATCGTTTTCATGTGTTTTAGTTTTTATGTAATTTGTGATAATATCGTTACATCCATTTAGTACATAGATATTGTGTCCTTAAGCTGTTTAAATATATACTTTTTGTTTTGTGGGGGATTCCCAAGAAGCAGGGCCAGAGTGACATCACTGCTGAGGACCGCCCTCCATCTTTATCTACATATGGAGGAGATGGTCCCATCCCATTTGTTTTGTTTTAGCTAGGGTTCCTTCCGTGGCTTATGTCTAAATTTGTTTTCTTTTTTGTTCATTGGTTCTATTAATATTGTTCTGTCAACGTATTATTTGTCTAATTTTGCATTTTCTGTTTGACTCTATTTGTTGTATCTATAAGTTCTACCATGTTCTTAGTATTTTGTTGGTGGCTCCCCAAGAGGCAGGACCATCCTTACCTCACCACTAGTGAACAACCCCCCCGGCCTTTAAAGGCAGGCTTGGAAAGCGACTTCCTTAGAGGTCCATTGTATGCTCTTTGCAGGAATTTTGTTTGATGAGTACTGCCTGCCTGTTCCTTTGCTTTTCTCGATTTTTCGATTGCTAGATTTGTATTGGGGCTTGGATGCCATGTATTGTTCTTCAGGGTAAATCTTTTTTGTTTGCTTTTTGATTTTTTGAGTAGTTTGTTATGTTTCTATTTTGTTTATAATAAATCCTCCTTTAATAAAGATTCTTTGTTGCCTTGCTCTTTACAAACCAGGGGTTTATGGTTATCCCCTCTTTGTCAATATATATTTTGGATCACTTCTGTATATTTTGAACTTTAAAAGCCTGTTCCCAATCTCTGGGGCCTGGATAGGCTTAAAGCTTGCCTCTGGAGTTGGCAGGTCAGGCTGCCTTTGATTAATCTCGTGTAATTTAAGTGTAGAGACAACAATGAGGGAATTTTTGCTTAAAGCTGGGAGGGTACAATTAGACAGTTCACTGAGTGTCACATTTCTAAACTAATCCAAACTGTCATGAAGGCAGTGCTAATTATGAACTGCAAATAGCAATGGTGCTCTCATTAACCTAGAACAACAGAAAGCAAGCTTCTAATTATGATAAACTGTCTACAGCCAAGAAGTCTTCTCAAAGAACTCCTATTAAGAGTATATGTAAGGTTGAAAAAAGTGGCAGCTATGTTTGTGAAAATATGAATTGTAAATTATGCACTTGATGTAAATGTGTTGTCACACTCCATCAAACGGAGGTGAATAGGACTGGCGTTTAAGAGTTGATAATGAAGAGCCACAGGAGATGAAGATTTCGGGACTCAAAACACCTGAATCAACCAATCTCATAGTAGAAACATGAAAAGGCTGCACAGTTTCCACCATCTGAGTGCGTATTTAAACAAATAACTAAAGTATGTTAACATTACTGTCTAATTGGAAAAGCAAACATGCCATGCCAGAATATAGCTGTAGTGTTTTAACATGCCATGCATCCATAGACCAAAATGCTTATCTAAACCCCATTTGCTGTTGTTATGCCATATTAGTGATGCGATAGTCAAAATAACAGAAACATATTGTAGTAGACAGAAGCATGTCTCAAATGCATGGAGCCAAGTAGCTGTGCCTTCTGTCACAGCGCTCATCAAAATGTACAAATTAATCATTACGCTTCTGTTATTTTGTTTTATTATTTTCTCTCAATGTCAAGTCTTTTTTTCAGTTTCTTTTGCTCTCTCTGAACTCTGCCAGTTTAAATTGTATGGACTAGAGAAACTGGGGGTGGGTGTTTTAGGAAGAAGCCCAGTGGCCATAGCCTTTACAGTGCAAGATTTTGCATCTATTTGTTACAAACGTTTTCACAATTGGTAAAGCGTTTTCTGTGCAGTCTAGTGATGGCCCTGACCTGTTTATGGGTGGTTTTTGAGGTCTCAGCCCCCTTTTTCCATGTTTCTGACTCCTAGTCATAACATCAGCACAGTCAAACAGTTCAGAGTTTTTTTTATTTAAGTACTGTTTGTATTTTCTGTTTTTTGATATTAATGCTTTTTTGGATCATGCCTTGTATTGTGTTTCAGATTTATTGGTTTTGGGTTGCTTTTTTAGGCATACCCATTGTCACTTATTTGTCCTTACTTTTCCTGTTAATCCTCTTTTGTTTATATAAATAAATCCTTTATTTTTAAAAAATACTTTATTAAGTCTTGTCCTTAAAAACAGATGTTTGCAGTTTCCCTCTCTCTTGAAGGGCATTTTTGAATTCAGGACCTGGCTGCCTGGGACAAGGCCTGTTTCTGAGGCTGACCAGTGAGGACCAAGTCAG
This sequence comes from Erpetoichthys calabaricus, assembly GCF_900747795.2. Taxonomy (NCBI): domain Eukaryota; kingdom Metazoa; phylum Chordata; class Cladistia; order Polypteriformes; family Polypteridae; genus Erpetoichthys; species Erpetoichthys calabaricus. The sequence continues at coordinate 54,045,981 of NC_041410.2, read as the reverse complement.
GATTTTCATTAATTTTGAGGCCTGTTCAGCCCTTTTGTACCATGTTGTGCAATTGGCAGGAGGAGTGTCTTCTTTGCATTCATGCATAGAGATGCTGGAACTGACTTTAAATCTATGGTTTGAGGTGTAGCAGTGCTACTAAGCAAGAACTTCATCTCCCAGCAGTCCTTGCAGGGGCTGCTGGGGTCAAAGGTGGTCAAAAGGAGGGCAGGGGGCCAATAAGAAAAAAAAAAAGAAAAGTTTGTTTTGTTTTGGTGCGTTGTGTGTTGTGTTTATCTGCCGTGCTTCCTGCTGTTATTGGAACTTTAATCATTGTGTCCTGGACTGTATTCGTTTGTTGAGGTCTGGATCGTCTGTCTACCTGTGCACTCAGGACTGTGTTGGATTCATTGGTTTTCCGGAAGAGTGGAGCGCTCCTGAACCATCCATCTGATTTCATCCTTTCAGTAACTACCAGTAGGACTGTGTTTTCTTTCACCCTTTCAACATACAGATCGCTGGACTTAACTTCATTACCTCTCATTTCATCCGGTTTGGTTTACATGGACTTTGCTGTGTGGTGTTTGTGTTTATATGTTAAATGTAATATCGCCGCAGGGGTCAGGGGTGGAATTATTGTTTTCATTTAGTTCATTTAATTTCATTATATACTTAATTGTTTAATGTTCCCAATGCGCTTCATTTGGTCTCTGTTGTGAGTGTGTATGGGTCGATCCAAGGCTGGGGACGTTCCTGGGATCTCCTCTATTAAAATAAATAAATCACCAACATTTTTGATTTTGTGAATCTTAGCGGCTCCTGACCGCTACACAGGTTTAGCTTTTCTGTCACTGGCCCATACTTACAAATACAAAGGCACAGGTATCCAACCTGTACCGTTCCCAAGTTGGCTGACCTGGCATGTAACATCAGTATTGAATCTACTCAGGGAGGATATATTTCATTGTAGGGGTTGCTTTGATAAATCTCAGGGCCATCTCTGTTATTGATGGGACTCAATACTCTCTAATTATCCTTATAAATCCCTCAAGTGAAACTGGTGCTCAGATTTCTGTAGATAAATATAAAAAGAAGGAGATGTGTAAAATAACAGCAGTACTAATATGATTATTGTACTTGATTTAGATTTTTATATAATGTTTTCAAACCTGTTTATGCAAAATAGAATATGAAACCAAGTACTGTATACCAATCCATACGCAGTGTCATTTTAACATCTGGCAAAATAAAATTCACATGGATACTTTCTGGATTTTGTGTAGTTTGGTGAAGTTTTCAAAATCAATGACTGTTCACGGTTTCCATGAAACTCATGATTCTGCATTTCATAATCCATCCATTTTCCAACCCGCTGAATCCGAACACAGGGTCAGGGGGGTCTGCTGGAGCCAATCCCAGCCAACACAGGGCACAAGGCAGGAACCAATCCCGGGCAGGGTGCCAACCCACCGCAGGCATTTCATAATGAACATTCTATACTTCTGTATTCCATTCAACTGACTGTGGCACATTAAATTTTTGACTGCAGCTACTGTATAACATTGTAACAAAACTACTTTAAACAGTATAACGCTTGTTGCATTTGGTCTGCATCTTTTTGTTTAAATACTGAATTAAAACAGGGACATACACACCGAGCTCAACATCTTTGTCCATGGAGGGCTACTCCAGCTGCATCCTACTAACAGGATGGAATATACACATAAACCTCCAAGAACAGTGTAAAGTGGGTTTTCTGCAGTTCTGAGCGTGAAGAAAACTTTCCAACATTTGTGCAAGATTTACTCTTAATTTTCTATCTGTTTCCCCTGAACTTATTTAAAAGTAATGCCGGGATCAACTGTACTAATTCCCTTCATAATGTTAAAAACTTGCTTGCTTAAACTGAAAAGGTTCAACTCCTCTTAATTTTCCTCGTAATTCACACTTTACAGACCTGGGGGGTATTTTCTGTACATCGCTTAAATCATCCGAGATCAGATGCCTCATCTTGGATGAGTTAATGCCAGTGAAACTCATATGGGATAAATCGATTTTTCAAATGCAGCTGTGTAGTAGATGAGTTTAGCTGGATCTGTTCATCTGAGATGATTGCGCGTGCCCACGCTGATTGAAAAGCCCATATATATTGAGTCTAGAAAACATGATCAGCATGTTTTTGATAGGCTGTAACAAAATGACGAAAGAAAGGGCACATTTTTTTCACACAAGCGTGCCTATTGGCTATTTTCAACTCTTACAAAAAGTTACATTACCTGCACATTAATACAGTGGAAGCCTTTTCTGTTTATGTAATCTGGCTCATTTGGACCTGATGGGGCCTTTATTCGGATCTGTGTACAATCCAGTGCCCCAATCACATTTGGAAATCCTGGGTAATGAGAATGTCAGGCTGATTGTGAGATTCTTCATGGAACTGTGGGTGTTTTTGCCTGTGTATTACCTACCTGCAATGGCATGAAACGCCTCTTTTATTGTCTGCACAAGCAGGTGTCCAGGAAACACTATAAAAACCCAAAGGAAATATTTCAGAGCCAAACAGACTTTATGAATTGCCTGGCAAACTGCACTTTTAGATAGATTTTCTGTATCGCCTACAGTATATAAAAAAGTGCCGCTTGCAAAAAACCTCAAAGCAATACATACTGTCTGTGTGGTTGTGAGAGCCTGACTTCGCCTAGTTTGACTTCGAATATAAGGTGCTAATAAATCTTTAAGGTACAATGTTCCCCCTCGGCTAAAGCGGTATCTTTCGAAAAGAATTTCCAACGGGAGCAATAAAGGGTCTTGCAGATAGCGCAAAACCCTCTCTATATGAAATTCTCTTCTTATAATTTGTGCACTGATATCAATTGGTTGCTCATTCATGAATGGCGAAGCCATGACTGAATGAATTCCATGCACGGACACTGATTAAGTATGTGAGCTAATCCTTTTTTACATAGAACAAACCTGCTCCGAGCACGTTTGACGATTTGGATGTGCTGCTATGACAATACATCCAGCAAGAGTTTCGAAAAACGAACAGATCCAGGATCATGCCAAATCGTCAACAATTACATCCGGGAAAATGAGTAATTCATGTATGAAAAATACTCCCCTGGGATCTCATGCGTAACGCTGTGCGTAGAATTCACACTAAAACATGGCGTACGGACAAAAGTCGAAATGTACGTACACACAAAAAAATTCAGATGCAGAAAACCGTGCATAAGCCAACTTCCATGTACTTCCACTACATAAATCCCGGTCTGCGCCTGTCGCCCCTCCCAGACTCCTCCCAGAATTACGCCTCTTTGAATATGCAAGTCAATATAAATTTTCCCTTAAGTTCAGTGTTCTGTGAAAAGACAATGGCAAAAGAATATCAGCAATTGCTAAGTGGAGGCAAGGAAAAACATACTATTTGTTGGTTTAAGAAACAAAGGAAGCTGATTGAAAGTTCAAGTTCAGAAAGTTGTACAGTGCCCAAAATAAAAAACAAGTGGTCAGATGTCAAAGTCGCCATAAAAGGCGAGTTGTAGCCTATTGTCTGAGTGTCATATGGAAGCTTATTAGGGTACAGAGAAAAGAAAAAAAAATAGGGGCGATTCCTCAGAACTTTTAAGGAACATTGAAATATATACATAGTATATGTGTAATTATTCCATCCATCTATCCATCCAGGGTTGCGCCAGTCCCAGCAAGCATACAGCGCGAGGCAGGAACAATCCCTGAATGGGGCGGGGTCATCACTGATGCTGTCCACCATGTCCATACGTTTAATAACAGTATACATTATTTAAATGAAGTTAAAATTTTATCTGTATAATGTAATATATATATACTTTACTGCATTTCATGTTAAAAATGATATCAAGAGCTCCAAGAAGATAGCGCCTGGAAATCTAAATCGATGTAGAAGTCAGTCATCATCATCTGCAAATACACACTGTCTTCTATTGAATTGAATTCCTTTATTGTTATTGTATGGTACAATGAGATTCAATATGCAAATCCACCATAAACTTATTTTCCTATAAAATGGTAAAACAACAACAAAAATAATAATACGATAAAAAAAACAATGAAAAATATACAATATGAACACATAAGTCGCTTAGGTTGTGCAATATGACAGCTGTAATGCAAGTTCATAGTGAGGTGATTGAACTTATAAGTACAAACAGTTCTACCGGGAGCACTTGATGGACTGATTGAGTGTGTTTATATCTCTTGGGATGAAACTGTTCCTGAACCGCGAGGTTCGTGCAGCAAAGGCTCTGTAGTGTTTGCTGAATGGGTGAAGTTCAAATAGACTGTGCACATGGCTGAAGCAGTGTGTGCTAGAAGCTGTACCCTGATCATTCTGTCTCCTCTTGACACAATCTGCGATAGAGCTTTCCGATCAGCTGCTGTAGAGCTGTGACTCCACACTCAGATACAGTGGGTTCAAATACTCAGTGGTGCACTGAGAGTAACAACTCTAAAGCAGCTATGGCATTTGGAATAGTTTGGCCATTCCATGCACCATTATATTGTTACAAGTTGATTACAATCAGATGCCTTAAACTAAAAAACGATATATTTCGTTAATGTCAGTGTATTTGATAAAGCTGCGTTAGGGATGTGAATCTAAAAAATAAAGGGAAACCACCCAGAAAGAGTAGCACTGCTTTGACGATGGGTGCTGCCAGTTTGCAAAACCGAGCGGACAACTTGCATACACTATGGTTTGAGCTGGCATGAGAATGGGCGTAGCTTTATGCCAAGTTTAGTTTTTATAAATTGTGATATGAGCTTGGAAATGGGCGTACACAACATTTTTGTACGTACACACTGTTTATACATGAGCCTAGTTGCTCTTCTCTGGACTTTTTCCAGTGCTGCTATGTCTTTTTTATAACCTGAAGACCAAAACTATGCAACATACTCCAGATAAAGCATCACCAGTGCGTTATAAAGCCTAAGCATTACCTCCTTTGGTTCGTGCTCTACACATTGGGTTATATAATCTAACATTCTGTTAGGCTTTTGAATGGCTTCTGCACCCTGTCTAGTTGTAATGGCCCTTGTGCTATGGCAGCTATTGTAGGCTTTCTTCCAGAATGTCACTCTCTTTCTGTCTCCCCGGTACGTCTGGGGGTTCACTTGTAGAAACCTATTCCTTGGGACAGTGGTCCATGTTAGCCCTCTCCTCGTACAATGTCATTCAGAGATGCTCTTTCATTGTAGAATGAAATGTCTTATGGGTTTTCTTCCTACTTTGTGCTACCCTGGTGATGCCCTTGTTCCTCAAAACTCCTCATCAGTCGGGTATTTCATTTGGGCAACAGATTAAAGAAACAAAGGCTAGGTGCGAGAAATGGCCAATGTTTTCGCCATCTCCTTTATGTCCTGAAAGTACTCTGTGAAGAAGATCTAAGTCTGCTTAATGTTTAGCACAGGAAATAAAAAGTTGTATAAAATAAAGTGAAACAATGCCTTCTAAAGTCAAACCTTCCTGAGTTTTATACTCACTGTACTAAATGTCAAGCACATTTAGCGAATTCTTTCAAGATGACTAACATTAATTTAGACCTTATGGTTGTGCCTATTACAACAGGCAAACAAAATAATAAATAATTTTCTTTAACAGATTCAAGAACAGATAAAAATGCCTTGGATACATCTTTTGAGGAAAGGTTTAAAATTGGGTCTTCTATCCTAACTTGGATTGGGGAAAACTGAAAAGAGAAAGTAGAAGAAAATCGATTGTGAATATTTTATAGAAAAGTGCATTTCACAAGGGTAAGCAATTTATTAGCATTGTTTTGAGAAAGTCGCTATTATCATCTTTGTTTTGATTTCAAACAGAACAAGCCACAAATTAATTTTGCTGTGTTTAATATATATTTTGTATATTTCCTTTTCTATTATTATTAGTGTTCTCTTTATTTTATTGTGACTATGCAACACCACCAAGCCCCAAACCCACAAACACAGTTACAGGTTCACAACACAGGGGTTTTAATTATACAAATACCTCACAAAGGTTTCTTGAAAAGGTCGCACAAATACAATTCTTATCAAAGTATTCTTCCTTTCTTCTCTTTCTGTCCAACTCCCTCCAGTCAGTGTTGCCTTCCTTCCTCCCGACTGTGACTCAATAAAGGAGGTTGGACAGCTTCCTTTTTTTATCAGACCCGGACGTACTTCTAGTACAAATGGAAGTCCTGAAACTGGCACCCATGGGACCCAGCAGAGCTCACACACAGCACTATAACTCCCATCATACCCTGCAGGTGTCCGCATGGTACTTGAAGCCCATCTAGTGGATGGGAGACTAAAATGTTCTTCCCTTACTTTTCCTTTGTTTTGTTCTGTCATCTGGGTAAGGGGTCCCATAACCATCCTGGACAGGATGCCAGATAATGTTGCTTGGCACTTACAGTGTTGTTATTATTCTTACTTCATTTCCTTTATATTATTGCTATTAATGTTTTTTATTTATTTATTAATTTATTTCAAACAAGAAGTCATTAATTTTGCTGTGTTTAACATTTAGATTTTTTTGGCTTTCTCCTTATTTCTTGTTATTGTAAGATTTATTATTACTTTATATCATTTCTTTATTACAAGTATCCATCCATCTATCCATTTTCCAACCCGCAATAATAATAATAATAATACCTACTGTTAATTATTACATTTTTTCCTTTCTTTTCCTTTATTTCAAACTGCTTCATTTCTCATCCTGTTTTTAGTTATTGCTATTGTTTGTTTTTCTAGGAGTATGCACAATGACTGCAATGCACCACTGAAAACACTGAAATAGTAACTTATTGGTCACTGACACATTGTTTTTTGGGCATTCAGTGCTGGTTGGCATTTCCGAGCAGTGGGACTCTAAGAGCCTCTACTTAGTCCTGTTTGGGAAGGCAGGATTGAGATGGGTGGGCTGAGAACAGAAAACAATTTGTACAAATCTTAGTCAATGTCCGCATTAGAATTTTATTGTTGATATTTTGCTGAATGCAATAGCACTGGCTGGGCTCAGCGGTGTCAACAGTAAAATCTTGTTGAATGTAAAAAAAAAAAAACGGATGGGATGTTCATTTTTTTTTTCCTGTAATGGAAGATGAACTTTAATACATAATGACCATTTTCACACAAATGCGCCTAGGCATCCCCTTGAAAGCTTGACTGAAGTAAGCAATACCACTCCGGGGTGAGAGGAGGTGCTGTTGTTAATGGTATCCTTTTTTTTCTCCACAGCCCAGTGAAGGTAAACACAACTGGTCGTGATGCCACTAACAAATACATAAAAAGTGAGAACCCAGAAACGTTCCAGCTTCTCATAATCAGGAGCAGAGCACAGCGCAACTGAGAGAGCGAACAACATTAGGAAAACTACAGCAGGCTGATGCTGTTTCAGTGTCTTTTGAATTATGTTATTTACATTATTTTACAATTGTTTCTTTTTGTTTTGGACTTTTGTTTTCATTAAATTCCATTTTTCCGGCAGTCACACAAAAAAATATTGATTTAAGATTAAAGTTAGTAAGACAGAACATTAAAGATTTCAGTAACACTGACAGGTACTGCAAAAATTCATCTGTTATGTAACAAGACCTTAACAAAGGCTTCTTTAAGTCTTCATAACACTTATAATTAAAATTAGGAATTCAAAATGAAAGAGAAATTTAAAAATGAGAATTAAATTAAACTAGAGAGAAATTAAAACTAGAAAAAAAGAAATATTTACAAGTGTAACTGACTATTCTTACAAAATCTGTTGATATTAAAGAAGTGAATAATAGTGTATTTCAAAAGGGTTAAGATATCAGACCCTAACAAATTAAAATACTAATAAAAAGCATATACTGTACTGCATTAATAATATATACCCCGTTTACACAGAATATATATTAATACTAATGGTTATTAATATGCATTATAGACTATATATACTGTTATTTTATTTATACTATTATGTTAGCTAAAACTGAAGAAGTGATTAAGATAAGCATAGTGGATATGTATACAGTACACACACACACACACACAAAGATAAAATCCATGATCATCTGTACATATGTGCACATATATACACTACCATTCATGGACATCTGAGGATCATCTTTATGGCTCAAACCAGACATGTAATGCCACTGCAGGGCCCTAGGAGGCGCTGTCGCTAACTGTCTCATCTCTTCCCTCTGCAGCTCCAAGAAGACACGCAATGAGGACTCTGATAGACTTTAAACTGCAAGGTTTCTGCTAAGTTGTTAAGTAAGTCACTTTGGATGAAAACTTTAACAAAATAAACATTAATAGTGGCATTCCCACTAAATATTAGCTTTGATTCAAAAATGTTAAGAAATATAACATAAACAATGTTTATCTTAACATGTCCATCCATCCATCCATTATCCAACCCGCTATATCCTAACTACAGCTAATCCCAGCCAACACAGGGCACAAGGGAGGAAACAAACCACACCGCTGGGTGCCAGCCCACACACACTCACACACCAAGCACACACTAGGGCCAATTTGGAATCTCCAATCCACCTAACCTGCATGTCTTTGGACTGTGGGAGGAAACCGGAGCGCCCGGAGGAAACCCACACAGACTCGGGGAGAACATGCAAACTCCACGCAAGGAGGACCCGGGAAGTGAACCCGGGTCTTCCAACTGTAAGGCAGCAGCGCTACCCACTGCGCCACCGTGCCGCCTCTTAACATGTCTCTTAAATCAAATATATCAAAATTATAACCCTAACTAACACTTGCATTGGATTACATACGGAAGAGCAAAACTGAAATGCGGTGGGTGTGGGTGTGTGCCTAAGTGGGCCTTGTAATGGACTGGCACCTTGCCCAGGGTTGAATTCCTGCCTTGAGCCCACTGTTGGTTGGGCTATGCCCCCCTGGATGCCTAAATTCGATTAAGCAAGTTTGAGAATGTTATATTAAAAAGAATGTAGGAGCCAAAGCAGACATGTGTGAAGCTCTGCTGCCCTCTTCTGTTCATTTTTAACAATTTACTTGTACTGTATTTACTCTGCATTCTCAACTTCAAGTAAAGCAAACAATACTGAATAAATAAAAACAATCCTAAAGAGAGTGTGGTGAAACTATCCTTATTTCTCATAAATAAATTTATGAGCTCACATAAAAACAAACATGGTAAAACAGACAATAGCAGACACACTATGTCAAAATGAACAAAGGAAATAATATAAAAATGTACACAATATTTTATTTTTTCATGTTCGTTTGTTTAATTTGTGACCAGTAGGGAGCACCACTGAGCCCTAAGTCCTCAAACACAACAGCACCCACACAAGTCCGGGGTTCAGTAAAAAGGTTTATTTTAACAGAATACCTCCACAGGTTACCCAGAAGCACAAACTCAAGCACAATTCCCTCTTCTCCCTTTCCATTTCACTCAGTGAGCTTTGTCCGCTGCCACCCAATTCTTGGTCATGCAGAAGTCCCACAAAGTAGGGGTGGCATATCCCTGCAGCACCCTCTTGGTGACACACACAGAACTCAAAAAGGGATGTCTCATTGGACTACAAATCTCAACATGCCATGCTGGTGTCTGAAAGATGCCAAAGCCCAGGGATGCTGCCATCTATTGAATTGGAGGAGCAAATAGTCCAGGAAAGTTGCTTATCCTTGTTTTTTCATGATACTGGCCTCCCAGCTGGGTAAGAGTATTTCCTAGAGTCCCTTCAGGATGCCAGAATCTCCATAATCTCCATCATAGTGTTGGCATCCTCTGCCATCCTCCTGGTTATGTCAGAAAATGCCCTGGCTTCCTTCCTGTCCAGGTAAGAGATCTTGAACCATTCTGTCTGGAATGCAATGCCGTGCTTGCTGTCCATCACAAATTATACACTGAGTAAATGCTTTATCGTGTCCAGCTTCCTACAAGTAATAGTGACTGCTCTCATATTTATCCTCACCAAATGCTATTTTTGATGAGGCTGGGATTCAAAAAGTGTCCAGAATTCAGCAAATTGATCGTCTCTAATATTGGTTCAAAATTAGTGGATCTGTTTTTTAAACAGCTGTCCTGTAGATGCTGAATTCAACTAAGAGAAGATGACTGATGTTGGGGCAACCTTATGAAATTAGTTTAATGCATGCTCCTGGAATCCATTAAACTGCAGGAAAAGCCCATTCAAAGATGCGGCACTGAATGGATATGCCTGATTAGCTTTGACATGGCTTTCTAACATTATTATATTCATACTAAGTGTCATACCAAGGCAATTAACCCCTCCCATTCCATCCTGAGAGCTATAAAAACCTGATGCCCACGAATGTCCACGTCTTATTTGGATATGGACAACTTTGAGGATGGAGCTCTGAGTTTCCCACCTGCTCATGAGAACTACTCTTGATAGCACCAGAAAAGGCCATTTTTGTTCTATTTTGTGCCCTTGAGCTCCTGTTTTGTTTAATATTTAACACAGAAATTAAAAGGGGTGACCCTGCTGTCACCTTAGCACTTCACACAGGCATCATGTGTTCCTTCCACCCGCCCACACAAAACATCCATTGTTTAATATACACATACATCCCGATGCGTTAATTTGCCATTTTCAGCCTGTTTATCTGACATCCAGCTGGCTGGTTTTATGGACTCAAAGGGTTTCCATCTTAAGCATACCAGTTCATCAACATTAATCAACAGAAGGCATGATTTACAGTAAAGTGTTTTTCCAGTTCTCTAAATGGGTTAAAATTCCTTAAACTGAGCTAGAAGAGTGCTAGGAGAGTAGTATAAATTACAACAGCAGCAGACATGTTCATTAAGCAGGAGCAATCTACCATCTATTACTCTAAGTAAAGGCTTATGGATTACTGATTCCCAAGGCTGTCTGGTACGTAGGTGTTAATGTTACTCCAATAAAGCTTGAGGTAGTGACCCCAGGTAGTGGGCACCTGAAGGCATCCATCAAAAGTAGAATCCTGCCCAACATGCATTTTTTCTAGTTGGAGGGTCCCTTCCCATGGGCTCACCACCTATGGGAGGGGCCAAGGAGGTCGGGTGCAGTGTGAGTTGGGTGGTGGCCGAAGGCAGGGACCTTGGCGGTCCGATCCTCGGCTACAGAAGCTGGCTCTTGGGACGTGGAATGTCACCTCTCTGAAGGGGAAGGAGCCTGAGCTAGTGCGCGAAGTTGAGAGGTTCCGGCTAGATATAGTCGGACTCACCTCGACGCACAGCTTGGACTCTGGAACCAATCTCCTTGAGAGGGGCTGGACTCTGTACCACTCTGGAGTTGCCCCCGATGAGAGGCGCCGAGCAGGTGTGGGTATACTTATTGCCCCCCAACTTGGAGCCTGTACATTGGGGTTTACCCCAGTAGACGAGAGGGTAGCCTCCCTTCGCCTTCGGGTGGGGGGACGGGTCCTAACTGTTGTTTGTGCGTATGCACCGAACAGCAGTTCGGAGTACCCACCCTTTTTGGAGTCCCTGGAGGGGGTGCTAGAGGGCATACCTTCTGGGGACTCCCTCGTTCTGCTGGGAGACTTCAATGCTCATGTGGGCAATGACAGTGAGACCTGGAAGGGCGTGATTGGGAGGAATGGCCCCCCCGATCTGAACTCGAGCGGTGTTTTGTTATTGGACTTCTGTGCTCGTCACGGATTGTCCATAACGAACACCATGTTCAAGCATTGGGGTGTTCATATGTGCACTTGGCACCAGGACACCCTAGGCCTCAGTTCGATGATCGACTTTGTGGTCGTGTCGTCGGACTTGCGGCCACATGTCTTGGACACTCGGGTGAAGAGAGGGGTGGAGCTGTCAACTGATCACCACCTGGTGGTGAGTTGGCTTCGATGGTGGGGGAGGATGCCGGTCAGGCGTGGTAGGCCCAAACGTGTTGTGAGGGTCTGCTGGGAACGTCTGGCAGAGCCCCCTGTCAGAAGTAGCTTCAACTCCCACCTCCGGCAGAACTTCGACCACATCCCGAGGGAGGTGGGGGACATTGAGTCCAAATGGGCCATGTTCCGTGCCTCTATTGTTGAGGCAGCTGACCGGAGCTGTGGCCGTAAGGTGGTCGGTGCCTGTCGTGGCGGCAATCCCCGAACCCGTTGGTGGACACCGGCGGTGAAGGATGCCGTCAAGCTGAAGAAGGAGTCCTACAGGACCCTTTTGTCCTGTGGGACCCTGGAGGCAGCTGATAGGTACCGGCAGGCCAAGCGGAATGCGGCTTTGGTGGTTGCTGAGGCAAAAACTCGGGCGTGGGAGGAGTTTGGGGAGGCCATGGAGAACGACTTTCAGACGGCTTCGAGGAGATTCTGGTCCACCATCCGGCATCTCAGGAAGGGGAAGCAGTGCAGTGTCAACACTGTATATGGTGGGGATGGTGCACTGCTGACCTCGACTGGGGATGTTGTGGGTCGGTGGGGGGGAGTACTTCGAAGACCTCCTCAATCCCATTAACATGCCTTCCAATGAGGAAGCAGAGCCTGGGGACTCAGAGGTGGGCTCCCCCATCTCTGGGACTGAGGTCACCGAGGTGGTCAAAAAACTCCTTGGTGGCAGGGCCCTGGGGGTGGATGAGATACGCCCGGAGTTCCTCAAGGCTCTGGATGTTGTAGGACTGTCTTGGCTGACACGCCTCTGCAACATCGCATGGACATCAGGGACAGTGCCTCTGGATTGGCAGACCGGGGTGGTGGTCCCCCTCTTTAAGAAGGGGGATCGGAGGGTGTGTTCCAACTACAGAGGGATCACACTTCTCAGCCTCCCTGGAAAAGTCTATTCAAGGGTCCTGGAGAGGAGGGTCCGTCGGATAGTCGAGCCTCGGATTCAGGAGGAACAGTGTGGTTTTCATCCTGGTCGCGGAACAGTGGACCAGCTCTATACCCTTAGCAGGGTCCTGGAGGGTGCATGGGAGTTTGCCCAACCAGTCTACATGTGTTTTGTGGACTTGGAAAAGGCATTCGACCGTGTCCCTCGGGGAATCCTGTGGGGGGTACTCCGAGAGTATGGGGTACCGGCCCCCCTGATAAGGGCTGTTCAGTCCCTGTACAATCGGTGCCAGAGCTTGGTCCGCATTGCCGGCAGTAAGTCGAACCCGTTTCCAGTGAGAGTTGGACTCCGCCAGGGCTGCCCTTTGTCACCAATTATGTTCATAACTTTTATGGACAGAATTTCTAGGCGCAGCCAGGGCGTTGAGGGGGTCCGGTTTGGTGGGCTCAGGATTGGGTCACTGCTTTTTGCAGATGATGTTGTCCTGTTTGCTTCATCAGGCCGTGATCTTCAGCTCTCTCTGGATCGGTTCGCAGCCAAGTGTGAAGCGGCTGGGATGAGAATCAGCACCTCCAAATCCGAGACCATGGTCCTCAGCCGGAAAAGGGTGGAGTTCCCTCTCAGGGTTGGTAGCGAGATCCTGCCCCAAGTGGAGGAGTTCAGGTATCTCGGGGTCTTGTTCACGAGTGAGGGAAGAATGGAGCGTGAGATCGACAGGCGGATCGGTGCGGCATCCGCAGTAATACGGGCGCTGCATCGGTCTGTCGTGGTGAAAAAGGAGCTGAGCCGCAAGGCGAAGCTCTCAATTTACCAGTCGATCTATGTTCCTACCCTCACCTATGGTCATGAGCTATGGGTAGCGACCGAAAGAACGAGATCGCGAATACAAGCGGCTGAAATGAGTTTCCTCTGCAGGGTGTCTGGGCTTTCCCTTAAAGATAGGGTGAGAAGCTCAGTCATCCGAGAGGGGCTCAGAGTAGAGCCGCTGCTCCTCCGCATCGAGAGGAGTCAGATGAGGTGGCTCGGGCATCTGATCAGGATGCCTCCTGGACGCCTCCCTGGTGAGGTGTTCCGGGCACGTCTAATCGGGAGGAGGCCCCGGGGAAGACCCAGGACACGCTGGAGGGACTATGTCTCTCGACTGGCCTGGGAATGCCTTGGGATTCTCCCGGAAGAGCTAGAAGAAGTGGCTGGGGAGAGGGAAGTCTGGGCATCTCTGCTCAAGCTGCTGCCCCCGCGACCCGACCTCGGATAAGCGGGAGACAATGGATGGATGGATGGATAGTTGGAGGGTATGTCAAAGTTGACGACTGGTTGGTGATCTTATCTTTTGAGCATATCAGTTTATATGCCTAGAAATCATCTGTATGTCAAATAACCCACCAGCATGACTAATTTCCAGCACAGTTGCTGATCCCTTTTTCTGTCAGCCAATAACATGCTTCCTTTATGAAGGGTTTACAGGTTTGGAGAGTTCAGCCAGAATCTCTGCCCTTTTTTTGTTTTTTTCATTTTGTCGTGGTATCTAAAACATAAGACATCTGACAGACAGGTTTCTCTTCTTTTTGCCAGGTCCAAACCACCCATGTTCCTTATTCACCTTCTCTGCATTATATACATTGTACTTCTGGGTGGGCATTCCTTGGTTGTAAGCTCTCAAATGCACACCCTTAAGATTTAAGACAAAACTAAACTTGTTTGATTTAATTGAGGTTAGTCAAACTACACATCTGCTGGTCACAGGAGCATACTACCGACTTCCCCACACTCACTTAGGTTATGTAAAAGAACTGAAAAATCCTGGAAAAGTCATGTAATGTGATATGGTCTTAATTTGGAATAGACATCTGCAATTTACAATTCTGAGCGGAGTTAGACCATTTTTTGCAAATGTTCTAGAAGAATGTTGCAGTGGTCATGATGACACTAAGATTTACGATTTACACCGCACAAAGATGATTATTTGTTTATTCTATTTGTGGGGAACAATGAACACTCCCAGTCTTGATCTGGCACGCACACACACACACACACACACACACTTCATTGGCACAATGAGTAGATAAGTAAAAATGAAATATATAAAATAATGAATAAAAATTAAAATAAAAAAAAGAACACACAGCTCCCAAACGGCAATCGTAAATTACAACACTAACAGAAAACAATATGTCCAAAACAGTCCAGTATACCGGGGCAGTTGATGATGGCTGAGTCAAAGAAATACCTTGCGAACAGCTGTCCAAAATGAATGTAAAGTTTTGTCCTACCAGTTTCTGATGCAGCGTGAGGTGATTGGGAGCACTCCCCAAATCAAGATGTATCCAATCAAGATGAAATCACACAGACAAGCAGTCACAGGTCTGCAAATACATCCAAATCTAAGGTGGTTGAGTGTGAGAGGCATATGAACAAACAGACAGATGATCGTGAGCCCCATGGCATCTTTCAGATTCCTTTTTAAAGGGCCCGCTTGCTCAATCTCGTTCCCAGCAGCCTCTGTGCCCTCCGAAGCTGTCCAATACCATTATACCGCCAGAGCCACCAGGAGATGTAGTATATTTTAAGTAGCACTTCTACAATGTATTTTATTTACAGACCACTTCCACTCATTGTCTGAAAATGTGTTTGAAATCTGGTGTTCCTAAACCTGTCTCAGATTGTCTAGACATGTGTCATTTTGAAAACACTATTAATTTTCGATAATTTCTAGCTGCAGTCTGTATTACATATAGAGCGGTAGTTTCACAGTAGATAACAAAGGAAAATTAAGAAACTTCTCCAGGTTACTTTCTGCCAATCTCTAACTTGCACATAACAGAAAAAATGTTTTGATGTAAGGCTGTATTTGAGGAAAATGTGTGCAATGGAAATACATTTTCATTATAAATATCTCATCAAATCTTGTGAAAAATAAATAATTATTTTAAGGGTGCAATTTTTTGCCTTCAAATATTTCCTGTATAGCTACCAGACTAAATAAGAATTAGTCTGCACTAACACAGGTAAATCTGAAAACGCATCTTTTTTGTATTTGTTTTGCCCTTTCACTAGCACTGAAATATCATCTTCAACCCCCAAAACTGAATCGTTCTGAAAAAACGTTTATAAATATGATAACAGCTGGTCTCGCACAGCCGTGTGGATGGGGAAAAGTAAGCCTTTCAAAAACACATATGTATGATAAAAATGTGATAAAGCACTGGCTTCATCTTGTCCTATAAGCACTTGTCTGTGCTGAGGAGACAGTTGTTTCCTCACTTCTCTGCATCAGCAGACAGGCACTGCACCTTGAAACACATGAATGTTTTGTTGATTTTTTTTTCCAGGATTCCCAGTCTATATTTTCCAAGGCTTTGCCAACCTTATACTAATTTTTAGCCTTTAAAAACAATTGTTCTTAATCTTCTGTCCGCACAAAGTTTTTGTTTTTGCCCTGTTTTTTCAGCATTTCGATTTACTTTGGGTTTGCACCATAAACAAACAGCACTCTTTACTAATAAACCAGGCACGTTTCTAACATTTCAGAGTGGGAGATGAACTTTTAGAAAATTATCTGAAAATGCAATTGTGGATGAAAAACAATCAAAAACAAAATAGTGTTTTGAAATGTATCTTCGTTAGTATGGACTATGCCTCACTGTTGAACCATCCATCCATCCATTATCCAACCTGCTATATCCTAACTACAGAGTCACGGGGGTCTGCTGGAGCCAATCCCAGCCAACACAGGGCGCAAGGCAGGAAACAAATCCCGGGCAGGTCGCCAGCCCACTGCAGCACTGTTGAACAACCAGATTGATATTTTGTTGATGAGAAGTTGGTTAGTTGGTGCACAGTACAGAGCAAACATGGAGGAAATATTGCAGCATTTCTTCAAATATGCTATCCAGGCAAATGCAACTTCATTGCTGTGATTCTATCTATAATCACAAAGGATTTATATCAGCAGCTTAACAGCAGAAAGAATATTTACATTAACACTGTTAAATTGAAGTTTAGTAAGTTTAGAACAGATGTTTTAGCGTACTCAAAGTGGTAGTGCAGAGCTGTCATTCCTTCTTCACAAGCACCAGGTTCTCTGTTGAGCTTGCATGTCCCCATGTATTTATGGATTAATTGGTATTAATAAATAATATGTGACCAACAGCAACTCATCATGCAACATCATTCAAAAACTGGTTTGTAGTGCTTCAATCTGCTTGACCCACACACTGCCATTTTCATTTCCTGGGAAAGGGCGACATGCAGGTGGCCTGGCTCTTTCAAAAATCCAGAGATTTTAATAAAAAATTACATTTACGTTTAGGAGGTAAGAAAGCTAAAGATATGTGATGACTGTTTAATCATGGTATACAATAAAACAGTTTCCCAGTGACATGTATCTTTGCTTCTCATCTGGTCAATCTTAATTCTAAATATACATAGTTTAGATGGTATGATATGCTATATTCATATAAGGGAAATACTGTTAATAATGCTTAGTGGGAAGACCTGATAGCTTTATTAACACAAACTGATGGTTCTGGGCTGGAGTATAGTAGCGTAATATTGTTTAGATATATTACATTCAAACCTAAGCTTATATAATGTGTTAGATCAGCAGCTGCATCAACTCCAACAAAAAGATTTTCTACATACATTAAAACTCTCCCAGGACTCAGAGGCATTTACTGTGTACATTATACAGAAGGAATATGAGGGATTAATAGTAGTTGTCTATCTTTGAACAAACATATATGATCCTCTTGAATAATGGAAGGCAACACTTTTTATAATCTGTGTGTGGTCCCAAAGACAATCAGATTCTCACTATTTTCAAACGGTGATTTGATGATTTTATTTAGAGCCAGTAACACACTCAGCCTTGACACACACCCTCACATACAGAGACACAAAAAAAGCGGCTCAAAATGAGTAAATTATAAAGAATATATTAAACAAGTAAAGAAAGAAAAGAACAATTATTAAACAACTAATGGGTAGGCAAAAGCCCCCCCCCAATAGCCCCTACGGCCATAATACAGTAATTAACCTCCATAACATTAGAGCCCAGCATCACTTGGAATGTGAACAGTGTTAAAAGTGTTAGTCCCTAGTGTCACTCAGGCAACTATATAGACATGTCTCACGTAACCATTACACATAACAATTACTTGGGTTGTATAAGTGCTAACAGCGTTAGTCCAGAGCATCATTTGGGCAATGGTATAGGCATGTCTTATGTAAGAGTCGGGCCTAATCGTTATCTTCTCCTAGCCTCATAATGGCATCACATAAGAAACGTTTTTCAGCAGCCGAGGTGTTACACACTCCTGACAGTGATACGAACAGTGATGTTGAGGAGCCTCTGATCAGCAGTGATGACGAAGTGACTCTGTCTTCTGTCAGTGAAACTGAAACAGAAAGTAAAACCGAAATTGATTCTGATGAATCTGAAAGTGACGTTCATGTTTGGGTTTCTGTTGTCCCTGCTTCAAATAAACCAGCATGACCTTGTTTCTATTTTGTGGGACAGCCAGGAATAAAAGTGAACATTAGTTATTTCTTGATGATAACGTGATCGAAAGAATTGTTGAGATGAACCGTTTTGCTGAACAGTGTTACCGTACACCTATGCAGTTTTCCCATTCAAAGATATATCACACAAAACACATAGTTTGACAGTTTATATGGTATTGACATTATTATTATTAATTATTTGTATCATTATTATACTTTTTACACTTCTGAATTTGTACTTTTAGTGTATTTACAGTAGAAAAATTAAATTTAAATGCAATGCTTTTTTGACAGGAGGTTAACTAACATAGAACAAAATGTTAACAAAAAACGTGAACAAAAAGCGTTACAATGCAAAAGACGAACGACTGAAGGTTTTTGCCGGCTTCTTCTGGCACACCAGTCTGCATCAACCGAGGCTGACCAAAGGCGATGTACTACTGGGACTGCTGGGATTTGTAGTAACCTTAAGTAGAACTGCTACAAGTTAAACTCATATAATTTGATTTGCTAGCTAATTGCACTGAAGAATTTCACACAAATCTAAAATATTGAATACTGGGAATAGAGCACTGCCATTTTAAATGGTGCTGGTACAATGATGTCATGCATCAGAACTTCTAGTCATCATGTGGTAACAATCGGAATGGTATCACCAACAACAACATGGCCATGGATATTAAAAATTCACAAAATGGCAGCAACCATGATCAAAGACAAAATGCAAAATGGCAGAACAGAAACATCACAAAAACAGCAATAACAAATAATAATGCACATAAAATGATAACACACTTATGATGAAGATATAAAGACAAAATTAAATATTGTGGATATGGGTTCTGAAACATTTTCAAACCCTTACATTTTCTCTACTCTTCTGAGCACAGAAACTATGACTAAAATTAATAATTTTAAAAGTGTTGAAGAAGTTTGAAAATTATTTTTACTCGACAACAGAGGAACAGAAAAACAACTTAGTGATACAACTGAACTGGTCCGTAGTGACAAGAAAACCCTGCTGAATTTGCTTTGCCTTGAGTTTGTTCAAATCATGAAAATATTTGTGAACTTAGCCAAACTCTGTGAAATGCAGTGAAATCAATGGGAAAGGAGAAATGGAGCTAATTTTGAGTGGAATATAATGGTGCAATGGCTGCAGTGGGTTGGCACCCTGCCTGGGATTGGTTCCTGCCTTATGCCGTGTGTTGGCTGGGATTGGCTCCAGCAGACCCCCCGTGACCCTGTGTTCGGATTCAGCGGGTTGGAAAATGGATGGATGGATAATGGTGCAATGGTCTATTATGTGCCCCTGATATTAGGGAAATGTCTGCCAAATATGCTGACCTGAGTATTGTGTCCAAAAAATGACTTGAGCTGTGAGGCAACAGTGCTAATCACTGTACCACTGAACCTCCCCAAGATAGAATTAACCAAATTAAATATAACAACAGTACAATTTCTTGCAGACAGCAGCAGAAAGGAAGCATGAATTCACTAAGGCTGGCCCCCTCAGATTCTCTCATTTGAAGAGTAGTTATTTTTTTTTCTCTTGACGCTTTTGCTCATTCACTGCTGCTATTACCAAATAAGCACAACACTAAACTTTATGGATTCTTCACTCCTTCCTGCCTTCATCAACTACATAGCAATATGAGTAATATTATTAAAGATGTAGTCTCATGTATTACATACAGGTCACATACAAGTCCATACCAAAAAACATTACCTTCAAGACATGAATACACCAACCCAGTTTCCCTACATGCGCATGTTTTGTGCTTAAATATATTCATAACTTTTCCACTAATTTTTGGCTGTTGGTTCCCACGTTGGCTGCTAAACCTATGTGATGTCATACTGGCCTTGCAAAGCATCATGGGATGCTAGGAAAAAAGTTAATCTAAACCAACAACACAGCAAATTCCTAGGAAAATACTCCGCAAGCATGGCCACCGGAGAGTACTGTGTATTCACTGAAAAAAATACTTTGCTGAATTTCGCTAATCAACACTACTGGTCTCTAACCAGCTTCATATCCCCCTCTCATATTTATAAATATCTTTTCAGGAAAAAACAATAGAAAATATATAGACTTGATTATTTTTTGAACAATAAAAACATGACTATTAACAAGTGTGGATTGATCTGAATACATGAATTCTTGATCTGATGTAAATGATTCTGTCAATTTTAGTGTTACTCACTGCTCACTTTCACATTTTTCAAATCAATTCCTCAAAAAGAGAGACGTGTCAGTAGAATCTCATGAGACAGAGGAGACAGAACATATTTACACAGATTAGCTTCCTCATGCAGTCTGCAAGAGGCTAATGAAGAGCGAGATATCACTGGAGATGTCTTATTAGCATAGTGTCAGTTTTCATTAAGAAAGCCCACCATTCAGACTGAGGCACTAAATTCAGGGCACCAGGGATTTTGCCATATGCCATTTTTTAATTACATCATATCTGCATAATAATTGTTTAAAGAATTGTTTTAGCTCCCTGCTATAATGAAAATACGCTGCCTTTAATAATGTCTAGGATCCCCAGTCATGGCAACACCATCAATTCTTATAGTAGTCATTATTTCTCTATGCTTTCTATGTTCTTCATATCAAGTATCCCCTTCTGTGGCTCAAACCAGTACAGTATTTAATTTCTTAATGCTATTTTGAAAAGATAATTTGGAGAGAAATGGAAATTAAAAATAGATGTTTTGTGGAATATAGGGCTGTTAACAAATTCTAGCACTTTTAATGACTTTTGATCCAGGGTGTCCATCAATCATGTGAATTTTTTTAAATAAACGCTTCAGGAAATAACAGTATACACAATGGTTGTTGACAGAAGACCTTTTCACTCTCATGATAAAATATCTCATGAGTACTTATGATTAAATTTCAAATGGTATGAATATAAGGATGGCAAGCCAGAGTGGAAACAGACTTAGCATGACACAGAAATAAATGGTTTATGGACAGTGTTGTTTTTCTAAATGAGCAGATATGAAAAGACAGTACTTTATAGCTCAGTGATGTTTTTAATTTATATAAATAATTTAGACAAGCACAGATTAAATGAGTTAAGTGAATTTGCAAATGGAACTAAGTTTGACTGTGTGGCTTATACCTGGTGTCAGACACATTACAAGATACTTGATTTGAAATAAAGTGGAAGTTTTCACATTTTATTATTATATAACACTGATACACAGAGGAGTTCATTTCACTTTTTGACAGTGATCAGCAGAAAAAGACTCTTTAATATCAATGTGAAAACAGATATCCGCAAAGTGGTCTAAATTAATTACAAGTATAAAACAGAACATGTTTGATCGCATAAGTAATCACCTCTTCAAGTCAGTATTTAGTAGCTGCACCATTGGCAGCCACCACAGCCCTCAGCCTGTGAGCACAGGTCTCTATCAGCTTTGCACATCTGGATATCACTTTTTTCCCCATTCTTCTCTGCAGATCTGTCAAGTTGCATTGAGGTCATGAGTGAATAGCTTTTTTCAAGTACAGCCACAATTCTCAGTTGTATTGAGATCAGGGGCCTCATGTATAAATGGTGTGTACGCACAAAAATGTTGTGTACGCCCGTTTCCACGCTCACATTGTGATGTATAAAAACTAAACTTGGCGTAAAGCCACGCACATTTTCATGCCAGCTCAACCCCTGGCGTACGCAAGTTCTCTGCTCGGTTTTACAAACTGGTGGCACCCAGCGTCAAAGCAGTGCTATTGTTCCAGTGTGGTTTCCCTTTCTTTTTTAGATCCACATCCCTGACGCGGCTTTATCAAATACATGAAATTAACCGCATATCATTTATTAGTTTAAGGCATCGGATTGTAATTAACCTGTAACAATATAATGCTCCACAGAATGGCCAAACTATTCTAAACACCATAGCTGCTTTAGCGTTGTTACTCTCAGTGCATCACTGAGAATTTAACCCACTGCATCCGAGTGTGGAATCACAGCTCTACAGTAGCTGATCGGAAAGAGAATTATCAGTATACAGCATCTTGCAAATGCTGTCTCAGCAATGCACACAGTCTATTGAACTGCTCCCATATGGCAAACGCTTCACAGCCTTTCTTGTAGGGACCTCACGCTTGAGAAACAGTTTCATCCCAAGAATTATAAATGCACTCAATCAGTCCATCAAGTGCTCTTTGTAGAACTGTTTGTACTTATATGTATACTGTAATAACCTCACTGTAAACTTGCGATACAGTTATCAAATTGCACAACCTGAGCCCCTTTATAAAGCGTGTATTTAAATATGACGACGACTGGCTTCTAAGTCGATTTAGATTTCCAAGCACTATCCTCTTGAAGCTCTTGTTATCATTTTTAAGATGAAATTCAGCAAAGTATGCTTATTACATTATACAGATAAAATTTTAACACAATTTAAATAATCTATATTGTTTATAATTAAACATGTGTCGCAGCGCTAGTGATGAGCTGGCGCCCTGTTCAGGGATTGTTCCTGCCTTGCGCTGTATGCTTGCTGGGGCTGGCGTGAACCAGGATGGATAAATGAATATAATAATTAAACATGTACTGCGAAGATATTTCAATGTTCCTTAAAAGTTTTGAAGAATCTGCATTCTCAGCTTACAGATGGCTTTACATCTATTACAGAGCTGATTATGTGGCGATTAGTTACTTGGAGAAAGAAAAGTAAGGACAGAAATTGGGGGTTAGTATGTTTGAAAAAGACAGTACTGCTGTAATAAATTATTTCAACGAAGGTCACACATGGCGCAGCAAGCATTTTGCAGGAGGCTGGAACCATCTCTGGATGGGGTGCCAGTTCGCCACTATCACTGCGCCACCGTGTTCCCATGTTTAATACATGCTTTAAGTCCTATCATCATGAAAATGATATCAAGTGTACCTCTTAGTATTTAAATTGTTCAGTGAGTGATATTATGAATATAATGTATTCTGTGTTCTGTCAGAGGAACAGAAAGCCCGTTTAAGAAGCACGTAGTGATTCACACACAGAGTACACAGAAGAACACATACAAAACAAAGCATGTAACATGCTATTTTAGTTAAGATGGGATTTGAGAAAGTAGTAAATTAAATGATGTTAAGATGAAGTTTATGACGTTCTTCTTTAATGACAAAATAAGCTATGTGATTAAAGTGATATTTCGATATTAAAGTTGACATTTCAAGCTTTTTTCCCCCGCTGTGTCCCTATTTTTTTCTTTTCTCTGTACTCTAATAAGCTTCCATATGACACTCAGACGGTGGGCTACCACTCGCCTTTTCACGGCGACTTTGCTATCTGACAACTATTTTTTTTTTGGGCACTGTGTGACCTTGTGAACTTGACCTTTTGAGTTTCTTCGACACTCTATGTCACTCAATCAACTTCCTTTTATTGTTTATTTCACTGTTTAAACCAACAAATAGTAAGTTTTTCCTTGCCTCCACTTGGTATTCGGTGAAATTCTTCTATTTTCCCCCATGCTTCTGCCATTGTCTTGTCACAGAACTTAAGAGCAATTTATATTGATTTGCATATTCAAAGAGGTGTAATTCTGGGAGGAGATGGGGCAGGACAGCAGGCGCGTGCACGTGCACTACTTTTCACACTGACCGGGATGTATAGAGGGGAAGAACGTGGAAGTTGGCATACGCACGGATTTATGCATGAGGCCCCTGGACTGGACCCTGACTCTGCCACTCTGGGACATTAAACATACTATTTTTAAGCAGTTTCCATATAGCTTTGGCTATAGGCTTGGGGTTGTTGTCTTGCAGACTGCATCATGTTTTCCTTTTATTTTGCTGCATTCATTTTCCCATCTACCCTCACAAGCTTTCTAAGGTTTACTGTAGAGAAGCATCCCCACTGCATATGCTGTCACCACCACACCTCACAGTGGGGTTGGGGTGTTTTTGATAATGTGCAGTGTTCAAACATGGCATTTAGTCTGATAGCCAAATGGCTTAATTTTGGTCTCATCAGACCATAGTACCTTCTTCTGACCTACTTCAGGGTCTTCCATATGCCTTCTGCTGAGATGTCATGTTTTTTTTAACAGTGGCTTTCTCTTTGCCGCACTCCCATAAAGCTGTGGCTGGTGGAGTACCTAGGCAACAGTTGTCTGCACATTTTCACCAATTTCATCAATTGCAGCTTGCAACTCCTTTAGAGTTTATCCTAGGCCTCTTGTGGCTCTCACTAATTGTTTTCTTACACAATACCTCAGTTTTTGTGACCAGCATCCTCTAGGCAGATTTACAGCTGTGCCATAGTTTTCCCTGTTGATTTAACTGGACTCCAAGAGATATTCAGTGATTTGGATATATTCATGTCTTTATACCCCAACTTTTCACTGAGTTGCAATGAGTGTTCTTTTGTCTTCATTGTGTCGGTCAGGCCGTGATACTGACTCACCACAAGATGGGCCTTCCATATAAGGTGTATTTATATGACAGTCAAATGAAACCTCAGAAAAGTGATGATCTTCCTTGGATAAATTCTGTGACTTCTAAAACCAATTAGCTGCACCACTGATGATTGAGGAGTGTCTTATTAAAGGAGGTGAATAATGCAGGAATTGATAATTACTAATCAAAAATACGCTCACCCAGGGGCACCAAATCAATGTATGGAAAGTGAAAATGAATTTCAACTTGCCTACCCCAGCGATGGCAAGGTTCATAAATTGGCAAAAGCCTACATTAACCTTTTCACTTTCTCTGTTGTAATTTGAAACATGGCCAAAGACTTACTTTCACAAATAACTCAGACACGCTTGTTGAAATAAGCAAAATAATTCCATTTCCTTATAATATACTGAACATGGATATATTCATATATATATATATAGATATATATGTACAGTCATGGCCATTTTCCCAGAAAATTCACCATTTCTCCCAGAAAATTGTTGCAATTACAAATGTTTTGGTATACGCATTTATTTCCTTTATGTGCATTAGAACAACACAAAAAAACAGAAAAAAAGCCAAATCTGACATCATGTCACACAGAACTCCAAAAATGTGCCGGACAAAATTATTGGCACCTTTTCAAAATTGTGGGTAAATCGTTTTATTTCAAGCATATGATGCTCGTTTGAACTCACCTGTGGCAAGAAACAGGTGCTGGCAATATAGCAATCACACCTGAAGCCAGTTAAAATGGAAAAAAGTTGACTCAACCTTTCTGTTGTGTGTCTGAGTGTGCCACACTAAGCATGGAGAACAGAAAGAAGAGCAGAGAATTGTCTGAGGACTTGAGAACAAAAATTGTGGAAAAATATCAACAATCTCAAGGGTACAAGTCCATCTCCAGAGATCTTCATGTTCCTTTGTCCACTGTGCGAAACATAATCAAGATGTGCACAACACATAGCACTGTAGCTAATCTCCCTGGACGTGGGCAGAAGAGAAAAATTGATAAAAGACTGCAACGTAGGATAGTCCGAATGGTGGATAAACAGCCCCGATCAACTTCAAAACATATTCAAGCTGTTCTGCAGACCAGGGTGCAACAGTGTCAGCTCGAACTATCCGTCAACATCTGAACGAAATGAAACGCTATGGCAGGAGAGCCAGGAGGACCCCACTGCTGACACAGAAACATAAAAAAGCCAGACTGGAGTTTGCCAAAATGTACTTGAGGAAGCCAAAATCCTTCTGGGCGAACGTCTTGTGGACAGATGAGACCAAGGTAGAGCTTTTTGGTAAAGCTCATCATTCTACTGTTTACAGAAAATGGAATGAGGCCTATGAGGAAAAGAACACAGTACCTACAGTCAAACATGGAGGAGGTTCTAAGATGTTTTGGGGATGTTTTGCTGCCTCTGGCACTGGATGCCTTGACTGTGTGCAAGGCATCATAAAATCTGAAGACAACCAAAAGGTATTGGGGCGCAATGTAGGGCCCAGTGTCAGAAAGCTGGGTCTGCGTCAGAGGTCATGGGTGTTCCAGCAGGACAATGACCCCAAACATACCTCTAAAAGCACCCAGAAATGGTTGAAGACAAAGAGCTGGAGAGTTCTGAAGTGGCCAGCAATGAGTCCGGATCTAAATCCAATTGAATACTTATGGAGAGATCTCAAAATTGCTGTTGGGAGAAGGCACTCTTCAAATCTGAGAGACCTTGAGCAGTTTGCAAATGAAGAGTGGTCGGAAATTCCAGTTGAGAGGTGTAACAAGCTTGTTGATGGTTATAGGAAGTGCTTGATTTCAGTTATTTTTTCCAAAAGGGCGTGCAACCAGATATTAAGTTGAGGGTGCCAATAATTTTGTCCAGCCCGGTTTTTGAGTTTTGTGTGAAATTATGTCAGATTTGGCTTTTTTTCTCTGTTTTTCTGTGTTGTTCCAATGCACATAAAGGAAATAAACATGTGTATACCAAAAGATTTGTAATTGCAACAATTTTCTGGGAAAATTCCAGGGGTGCCGATAATTTCGGCCATAACTGTATAGGGATATATAAATATAGATATAGGAACATATGTATAGGGAGATATCTATATTTATATTGTAACAAGACCACAGGCACAACTCAGTCCCACAAGCACAGTATCACACAATTCTTCTTCTCTCTCTCTCTTTTTCTCCACCACTCCTCTCCAGCAAGCTTTGTCTCCTTCCTCCCAACTCTGGCTCCCGGAGTGGTGGCTGCTGGCTCCTTTTATAGCCCACCCGGAAGTGCTCCAGGTGTTTGATGACCCATTTCTGGCTGCACTTCCGGGTGTGATGGAAGAACCACCCGCATGGGCTCAGGAACCACTGCAGCACCCCCTGGTGGCACCCCCCGGATCCCAACAGGGTCGTAGAGAACTCCATCTCCCATGGAGCCCTGCAGGAATTCGAGGCACCACTGCCACCCAGGGAGGCTGCCATCTAGAGTCCCAGGGGAAGTACTGTTCAGTTCATGCCTGTTCCCCTGGACCATATACAGAAGAGGCTTCCCGGCCAGGCAAGGGTCCCGGCCGCCCGCACAATATATATGTAAAAGACACTAACAAATAACACAAAACATAAAATTACAAAATCTTTAACTTTTTTTTTTCTCTCCTATAGAAAAATTCATGTAACTTATCAATTCTGTCTTTCGACTTAGATACAACTTTCCTCTCTTATAGGAAAATGCACACAAATTAGGAATCCTGATTTTTCACTCAAGATGGATATGTTTTCTGTCTGGTTATGAAGTTTCTGTTGCTGGCAAGTGGCATTCATTTACTTATAGCAGCCAGCCTCTGCTTTGGTTTTAGGACCAACCCCCCAGCACACTGAATTATATCTCTCTTTCAAACTGGATTTAGGGTGAGAAACTAG
Source organism: Erpetoichthys calabaricus (assembly GCF_900747795.2). Classification (NCBI taxonomy): domain Eukaryota; kingdom Metazoa; phylum Chordata; class Cladistia; order Polypteriformes; family Polypteridae; genus Erpetoichthys; species Erpetoichthys calabaricus. The sequence goes on along the minus strand of NC_041410.2, from coordinate 54,018,404 downwards.
TGATAGCCAGAACTAATCGTTCACAACGTTATTCTCTTCACTTACAATTACCATAGTACATTAGTTGGATTTGTCCTATCTATTAAATTGCAATTAATCGTTTTTGGAAACAAAGTATACTTATGATTTGAGATGAGTGATGCTTGGTTCCTTTCTTGGTTGGCTTTCTCCAGACACAAGGAAGGACTTTCACCTTTCACTGCAGTTTTCTCTTCGAGGGTTTTACACAATGTGTCCTTGGATGGTAGCAAAGTTACGCCTGCTAAGTCAACAGGTGATCACTCAGAGACCACTGTTAGCAAGGTAACAATGTGGTTTATGTAGGTCTTTTTCTCTTGCTCCTGTCCTCCAATTCCTCAGCAAGGCTGGACTAATGGTAACCTCATGCAAACTCCAACACAGACAAATATTCAACCCTTTCAGTCCAGCACAGTTAGCCCTTTGGAGTAAAGGGGTTGCTTCTGTTAGGCCCCCTCCCTATCAGCTTTAGGGTCTGGCTATGGGCATCCAAATTATGGCAGATTAAGCTGTAGCATGGTGAAAGATGCAAAATTAATTAGGATATTACAAGGGTTTTTATAGGGAGGAATACAGGTCTTGTCATTGGCTTCTTGGGTGCACATAAGCCCATGCTGTTGGTTGACCACTGGTGCAAAGTTCTACCCATCATTGCTGCTCATCTTGGATTAAAAGTCTTTTGTTTAGAACTTCAGTCCATTTTATGCCTGGCTGTTACATGGTCTGGTATCGATCATTTAAACAAATAAGGCTGCAGATTCTGCATTCCATTCAGGCAAACAGAGACTTTTAGCTGGCAATAAGAGTGTCTGGCAGCAGTTCACTAAGTCGGGATTTGGCTTCCAGCCTAGTAAAATGGGATAAAGCTAGTCTGCCTCATAGCACTGTAATTATGCAATCAGTTAGGTTTTATACTAGTAATTAATTTAGACCACTTAGCAGAGAACTCATTTCACTTTGACATTAAAAAGTCTTAAAAAGTCATAAAATTAATCTTGTGACTCCCTATATTTTAGAATGCCCCAGACTCCACATTGTAACCTTAGATCTTCAAATGGAGGTCTGCTTATAATTCCAATAGCCAATCTTGAAAGAAGTGGTGAGGTGGCCTTTTGCTTATGCACCTAAAACCTGGAATACTTTACCAATATAAATTTGCTAGGCTAATAACTGTAGAAAATTTAAAAAAAACTGCTAAAATCCCATTATTTTAATATGGCTTTTCCATAGCTATATTTTAGTTGTATTCCTAATAGGCTAAATGGGCGTAGAATTATCATATTCGTCATTGATCCACAATCTTTACTAATCTCTACTATTCCCTGCTGTCTTTTCTGGTTTTTCTCTGGTAGAGTTCTGTGCCCACACCACCTGATCAAGGCATCATGAAGCCCCCTGAGATGATGGAATGAAGGTAGGGCTGTCTCAGCTGTCCACAAGACCAGCTTCATCAAATCCTATCATGTGAAGCCTGATAACAAAGAGGTTTGAATTAAGAACCTTTATAAATGGTAGAATGCAAAATAGGAGTTGAGTAGTCATTTGGCTTTAGAATCCCAGCAGATTTTATTTTTTTCTCCATGCTTACAGGTGTTTTTTTGTTTTTTTCTGTTCTCCCAGCCATCTGAACTTACCTTTTTCTTTTGTTTCTAAATTTGCAATATTGTTGCTTAATATTATTTGTTTTTTAATGTAACTTTCTCTTTGAAGTCTTGCAAAGCACTTTGAGCTACACAGCTTGTATGAAAATGTGCTATATGAATAAATGCTGTTGTTTTCTGCCAAATGAAATACATTGTGACTGAATGTTGTTAAATAATAAAATGTGTAAACTAAAACTTCCAAGGGGGTGAATATTTTTTGTAGGTACTGCATATTATGAAAGACTTAAAATGTTTTGTAAGGCTAAGTGGACATGAACTAAAAGGAGACATAATGTAATAGAGATATTTGACTGTTGTGATTATAGGCAAGCTATTATGTTAAAATTAAGTTTGTTAATGAAAACATGGGACACAAAAGACAGCAGGTAAAGAGTACATTTCAAACAGATTTTACAAAATGTTTCACATATGGAACTGCAAAAGCCTACATTTTTTCGTTAAAAACTAAACCTTGGACACCATGAAATAAATGCCTTTTTAGCTAAATTTAAAACCTTTTTTAATTATTTGGATGTTCCACACATGCATGCATGCCTTCAATCAAAACGTTTGTATCCAATATAATTTAAGGAAAATGTTTTATACATTTAACATACTAGCTGCCAAATATCAGTAGGAACAAAAGCTTCTGCATGTAGGAGAAGTGCTTCACACCCATCATGATCTCATTTAACATATAAGCAACTTGTTCTGTAATCATATCAGTAAAACCACAATTGTGCAAAGCAAAGATAACAAGTGCTTCCTCTTCCATTAAAACTACAAAAATGAGGTTTTCTACCTAGGAAGCAAATATTTGAAGCATATACTGTGCAAAGAAGTATTTCTACCTATTGATAATCATGTCAAGGAAAAGACTTTCAAGCAGATGTGTGTGCATCAGTACTGTGAGACCTCAACATAAACTTGGCACAGGACATTTTGACACTCATGCAGTCAGGAATCGGCAACCAGAACTGAGATTGTGGGAGTAATTAAAAATGACAAATTGATTTTAATGTTCAGTAAAAACAGTAAAATGTTTTTGCTGTTTAAATATGAGCAAAACTCACAACCTTATGCAAGTCTGTCATGTTTATGTATTACAATTCCAGTTTTTCTGATGATCCCAGATATCAAAGTATGCTGAGAAAATGAAGCTGACAAATCTATGAAGGGCATTTAACAGGTCTTTGAAAGGCAATAGAATTAGAACTAAATATAAATGGAGGGAACTTAAAGGATTTGTGTAATGCATGGTACTAGAAAGCATCTTTTTGAATTTCAAAGAAAGGTAAAATTTAATTTCTGAGACTAGAAGTAGAGTGAGCTGACTATTGAAACACGGACTTCAGCTAATAACAAGACTTACATGCAGTTAAGAAACTGGTTGGAACAAAACCCTGCAGTTATGATGGTCTACAGAACCAAGACTGACCACTGCTACTGTGTGATTGTAATGCAGAGCAAGTAGATTTAAAAATTTTTTAATAAGAATGATAAGCTATCCATTCTAGTTACTGCATGAGTGAAGCTAAATAAAATTAGGCTTTGAACTATTTAGTCCATCAGAATAATTTTGTGATTGGTCCCGATTAAACTGAAGCCTCAGTGTTTGATTTGTTCAATGATGCAGTGTTCAGTCTAAAGATGAAGATGAGACAAAACAAATCTCTCACCGCCTGCTCTTGGCAGATCTGTGTTAGTCGGTCCAGTTGCTCTTCTCGGACTGCTTTAGCTTTTTCATACTGCTGTATTACCATCTCCATTTCCACTTTGACAGGGACAACATATGCTGAGGAAAACAAACACATCAAATTTGGGCATTACTCGCCTGGACATAAGAAAGAATCTAAAAGAGTTCTGTGAAGCTAGTTTAAATTTGTTGTGTATGAATCATGGACGAACCACAGGCTGAACATTGTAAGATGCAGATATGGAACAGAAATCTTCCTATATATTGTTTCTCTCTTTACAACTGAGTCATGTAAAGCTCTTAGTAAAGATAATAAATCAGGAAGAAGATTTTCTGGTTGGGTAAATTAACACAATGTAGATACTGAGTAGCTTGTATGGTATAGAAATGGCTTATTCCAGTATGCAATACTTCCTTAGCTTTGGATTGCAACATACAGAACAAGTTCACGTTTATTGTAGTGTTATTTATTGATTCAACATATTTCTTTCATGAACTCTAAAACAGTATAACAGCATTAAGTTAAAATTATAAGCTGTAAAGGTAAGAGATGTAGCAACCTCTGACACTTTCAGAATTACTCAATGCTATAAACTCACATCAGAGAGAGAAAGCACCAGGTCTTGATGGCTACCCTGCTGAATTTTATAAAAAAAATTTCAATTAAGATAGCGCCCCCTTTTTTTTTTTTAGCAACATTTGTAGAAGCCAGAGACAATAAAATTCTACCTCAAACTTTTGACCAAGCATTAATGACCATTTTCCGTAAGAAAAATATGAGCTTATTACAATGTGTATCATACAGACCAATCTCACTTCTGAATAATGATGTTAAGATACTCCCCAAAGTTCTAGCCAGAAGGACTGAGAAAGTACTCCCTCAGGTAATATCACAAGACCAAACTGGATTTATTAAAGGAAGACACTTCGCTTCCAATCTTCGACACCTGTTTAATGAAATATATTCACCCATAAAGTCTAACACTCCAGAGATCTTACTATCTTTGAATGCAGAAAAAGCATTTGGTTGAATGGGACTACCTATTCACCACATTGCGTTTTGACTACTTCAAACTATAATGCGCTACTAGACAAGGATGCATCCTGTCACCACTGCTATTTGCAATCGCCATGGAGCCATTGGCTGTTCACTTTCTAAATGCATCAGAGATAAAGAGGATTTTCAGAGAAGAACTTGAACAGAAAATGTCATTATATGCAGAAGATATGGTACTATATATCAGACCCATAAAATTCTGTACCTGCAGCCCTAACTGCATGGGCAGAATTTCAAAAGATATCTGGACTCAAAATTAATTTGAACAAAAGTGTGTTTTTTCCAGTGAATTCTCTAGTAAACAACATTAGATTGGACACCTTTCCTTTCATCATTGCAGATCAGTTTAAAAACCTAGAGGTAAGCATCACAAGTAAATATGAAGCTCTTTTTCAGCAAAATTTTGCTGTCTGCTTGGAAAAACTTAAACAAGACGTTCATAGATGGTCTACCCTCCATCTTACTTTAGCAGGGAGAATTAATACTATCAAGATAAATATCCTCTCTAAGCTTCTGTTTCTATTTCAAAACATCCTCATATACATGAACAAAATAATTTTTTAAGAAACTAGATTCAATCATAACTTCATTTATTCAGAATTCAAAATATCCACGCATCAAAAGGGCGATCCTACAATGACCTAAATCAGAAGGTGGCATGGCTCTACCTAATTTTCAACTTTATTACTGGGCGGCAAATATATAAGCTATAAAAACCTGGGCATTGACACATATAGGTGAACACACACAGGCTTGGTCCGCAATAGAAATGAAATCCTTCAGTACTTCTTTATACTCCCTGCTTTGTACACCAGTAAATACAAGTCAATCCTAACAAGCCAATTATCCTTTATTCACTCAGAATATGGAACCAGTGTAGGAAACACTTCAAGTTAGAGAATAATTTATCTGTGGCACCTCTACATGATAACCACCTTTTTCTACCCTCTCAAAATTACACAGTTTTTAATGTTTGGAAAATGTACAGGATTAAATCATTTAAAGATTTGTGTATAAATAATGTCTCTGCATCCTACGAACAATTACACTCCAAATTTAGCTTTCCATCAACACAATTTTTCTACTATATCCAAATTAGAAATTTTGCTAAATGAAATCTACCTAATTTTCCTCACCTCCCAACAATTTCTATTCCAGAAGATCTATTGATCAGTCTTGAGGACTCAGACAGCATTTCTATAAATATAAAAACATTTTAAATCCCTTCCTTTCAAAGATCATAGAGTACAGTGGGAAAAGGATCACTCACACAACATTTCAGAAAAGGAGTAGAAGGCAGCCACGCACAGAATTCACTCTAGCTTCATATGCGCAAAGCATACAATTATTCAACTTAAAATCTTTTATCAAGCACATCTATCTCGTTTAAAATTGCCTACAATGTTTCCAGAGCAAGATCCAACCTGCGAACATTGCAATCAAACTTCAGCCTCACTAGGCCATATGTTTTGGGTGTGTACCTAATTAACATCATTTTGGACAAAAAATTTTTAAATGCCTATCAGACAGCCTTGGAGTCACAATCCCTCCTAATCCACTAACAGCTGTGTTTGGTGTACAGTAATCCCTCGCTACTTCGCGGTTCACTTTTCGCGGATTCACGACTTTGCGGGTTTTTAAATACAAGTGATTGCCCACCTATCGCGGAAGTTATGTTCCAGACCCATCAGCAACAGGAGAAAATCCGCGATATAGAAAGACCATATAAATAAACATTTTTATAGTTTAAGCCTTAAAATACCCATCCCACATGCTTTAAACACATGTAAACTTATAAAACACACTTTGTTAACACATATGATATGTGGATGTCGGGCTAAGGATATGAGTAACATCTCACTATTATAAAACATTTTAACTTCACGCAAGACAAGACAGTGAGACAGGAAACTTGGTGATGTACAGGCATTTAAATTATTGACACGCAGAGCGACAAGCAGCACAAAGCAAGCACAAAGTCCACTTCTCCTTAGCGTTCATTCAGCTCCCCACCCCCTTGACAATGCGAAGTGGCAGGAGCGTACAGCGCTTCCGGGGAGAAGGGTTTGAGCGAACGTGCGTTCAGCCCTCACACACCCCCACTCCTCCCCCTCCTTCCGAACGCGCAGAGCGACAAGCAGGCATTTTGGCAGAAGCAGCACAAAGTCCATTTCTGCTCAGCGTGAGTTCAGCTGCCCCCCTTCACAAAGCGAGTGCAGACACATCGACGTCTGATCGCTGCGTGCAGTGTGCAGTGTTGGTCTGCGGTGTTTAAGAATGTAGAAAGTGTTTAAGAGCATAGGAAGTGTTTATAAGAGTGTGGGAAAGGTTAACAAGAGAGTGAGAAAGGTTTATAAGAGTGTGGGAAGGGTTTATAAAGCCTTAAAATATGTATAAATAATAAAAAAAATATAGGTCACTACTTCGCGGATTTTCACCTATCGCGGGGGGCTCTGGAATGTAACCCCCGCGATAGGTGAGGGATGACTGTACTTGCAGATGGGCTTAAAGTGGAAAAGGACAAACTGTAATTGTATTTTCTTCACTATTGGTACATAGACTAACCTTGCTGAACTAGAGGAATCCTAACCCACCTCTGTTACGTCACTGTGTAACTGATGTTATATACTATTTGAAATTGGAAAAAATTAAATTCTCACTTAAAGGATCTGTGCAAAACTTTTTTAAAACCTGGCAGGATCTAATCAATAACATTTTGGAATAAGCATTTATACTGGTGAGAAAGACTCCTTTCCCTCTTTACTACTCTCAAAGTTTTACTCTGGCTGTTGGCCTTCCTCTCTCTCTCTCATGGGTGGGAGTTGAATTGAATTTAGTTTTGTTAAGTTTAACTTGATTGTATGGAACGTTACATGCTTTTAATAAATTCAATAAAAGGAAAAAAAGGAGCTGTAACAATCTCTATGGTACCCATCAGGGTGTGCTACCAGACTGACATGGAACATTACAAAGTCTTGGTGAATGACAGACAAGGACAGTATGGTACAGGTCAACATGTGACTTTGTTATATTATTTTTAGAACCCACCTGGTTACTGTAAAGAATAAACTACACCTGTCCACTTAAACCTTGCCTAGAAGTGCAGAAACACTGCTGCCAAAGGCAATTTAACCATATGGCCTCAGGAATTATGTACAGCTGTTTCCTGAGGCTGCCCTGGAAGTGACGACAGACTGGCCTTATAAAGGTACTTTTTTCCCACCACTTCAAAGAGTACGGAGGTGGAAGGCGAGCAACATGCACAGGCTTAATCGACAGGAGGAAGTCAAGGCCAGGTTGTGAAGAAGAAGAGTTCTAATGGAAGGTAAGCTAGGAGTGATGGACTGAAACTGTGGACAAGTCACCATGTGGTAGTTAGGGTCTGTTATTTGTATAGGTGTGCTCTGTGCTCATCACATCTTTGTTATTTTTATCATTTCATGTTACTTTGTCTTCTGCCTTTTGTGTTTATCTTTCCTTACATTAAATCCTTCTTATTTCTATGTTTTGACTTCCATGGCTCTTCTTTGCATCACCTACTCATAAGAAAAGATTTTAGGCAATTATATGTAAGGATAAAGCAAAACTTTTAACATTGTAACATGCAAAGACACACCCTAACGTTAATGTAGAGTATATTGGACTCAGCAGTTATTTATGAAGATGGATTAATAGATAGTTAAACAGCACAAACAGGGAGGGAAGAGAAAATGGAAATGCTGAACCTGGGATGAGGTATTTGGCGGAAATCTCTTCTGCAATCTGTGCTGGCACTGTTACTCTTTTTAATTAAAAATAAAATTATATATTTTTAACTATAGTGAGAACTCCTATGTAATTGGAAAGTGATATCTAAAGAGAAGTGATGGAAAATACTGATAGAGAGAGAGAGAGAGAACTTTATTTATCCCCAGGGATATTTTCTTTGGATAGTTGCAACTGGTACAATACAAAAATGTATGTAAGGTAAAACAACCAGTTACACTAGTTAACAAACATCTATCCTTTGTGTCTGCAGAAAGCTGATGCTAGTTCATGTCAGTCAATCAAACTCAAAAACTGAGTCTATGGGTACAACTATTTATTGAATCAGGAATATCTAGCAGGTTGAGTTAGTTACTTGACTTCAGGTACTCAACTCTGCAATATTCTCAGTATTCCTTTGATCATATGTGCATGTGTAGTCTGTATGTTTCAGTTCCACTTTAGGGAATGAAGGTTAGAGAATTTGTAAGTGACCCATTTGTTTTTTTTTGTGTGTCACAATTTAAACAGCGCATGAACTTGCACATTTAGCTATACTGAAGTAGTAGTCATCATTATCTTTCCTCAGCTGCCCTCCAAGTTGTCTGCCATTGTCTGTACAACTCCAATCTTTCATGGCATCTTCCATGCCGCTCCAATTGTCCTTTCACTATCTACTTTGCCTCACACCACTCACGTGGGGTCAGAAGCAATACCATCTGTGCTCACTTTTCCTCAACTCCATGGAGTCAAAGCAAGACTGGATTCAACTGGAACTCGCTGCTAGCCACATACCCAACCCAGTGGATTTAAGCAGAGGAGCGGGTCTCATAAGTGCTGCTTTTAAGTGTTTGATCACCTCTCTCTGTCATTCACTCTCACATATTATCACCATCTGCTGATGGTGCTCAGGATGGTTCTGGTCCTTCTGACAGTGTTTCTCTTTCAGGACTGTGTGGCCCTACTAGAAATTTTATTCCAGAAACTTTACTGAAAACAACTCATAACTCTAGAACTGTAGGGAACTTCTGCCGCAGTTGTTTGGAGCTGATAAGATTGGATAATCCATATTTTGCTTGCTTACAAGCATAAGCTGAAAGGTTTCCACAACTGTGCAGTAGAAGACATTAGCTTTTTTTTTTTTTTGAGGGCAGAGTGGTGGCTCTGAGGCTAAGGATCTGCGCTGGTATCCAGAAGGTTGCCGGTTCGAATCCCTGTCACTGCCTACTCTGCTGGGCCCTTGAGCAAGACCCTTAACCTATAATTGCTCCAGGGGCGCTGTACAATAACTGACCCTGCACTCTGACCCCAAGGGGTATGCGAAAACTAACAAATTCCTAATACAAGAAATTGCATAAGGCGAAATAAAGAACAAAAAAAAAAAAAGATCGAAAGTTTAAAATAAATAGCCTGTTCCTTGAAAAGATGGATACCACTGCAGCACAACGGAAAAACATTTTACAAAGTGTTTGGAAGTGGGAGCAATAACAAACTAACTTAACTTCTCATGGGCATATTTCTGTGTTTCTACATTCCTTGTGCTATGGTAGAACATCATTTACTTCTGAATGTAATCAATGAATGGCCCTTTAAGTGTAAATGAAAACTAAATTAAAATAATTCTCAAAAATAATAAAAAAAATAAAATAGAAATTGTCAAAACATCATAAATCTAAACTGAAGCTAAGCTGAAAATTAGTTGAAAGATGAAAATACAGAAATAAAAACTGATTTAAACAATGGAAATAAATACTTCTATTTGATTAAATTGAAAAGGGTTAAACACCTTCAATCATTCTTCATAGCCCAGAGTTCATAGTCCTGGAATCAGCCTAGTCACTCTTCTCTTCCTCTAGCACTGCTATGTTGTTTTTTGTAATATGGAAACTCAAACTGCACACTGTGCTGCAGATGAAGTCTTTCTGATGGTCCAGGTTGGCTCCACGGTCCCTGGCAGCTTGAACTTGGAACCGTCAATAGTCATAGATCAAGGATGACCCAGGTCAGAAAAGAGAATGGGGCAAGTGTTTTATGCTTTGTACTGGACAATGAAGTGTCCAAAGTGCAGTGCAGCAATCCTCAATAAATAAATAAATAATCCAGAAAATCAAAGTCATTGGTAGAGGTTAAAATCTAATTAACAATAAATAATCCTTTAAAACAAGGTTAAAAAGTCTCAAAAAGCAGAAATCTTAAGCACTGGCCATATGCTTCTCCATCGGGCTCACTACCAGCTGCCTGGCTCTCTGCTTTCCACAGTTTCATGTTCATTTTTTACCTCTTTCTTTCTTTCTTCTTTTGTTTTCTCCTGTTTCCTACCCTACCCTACTTTTTGTACACCAGTCGGGTACAGGTGTTATCATCAATTTACTACTTGTGCATACTTTCTCATACACTTGCACTCGCATGTAACCTGAATCGCACCATCTTTATTTATTTAAAACCACATGATGCCACAAACCTTTCTCATCAGAATCTAAATAGGTTATTTATTATGTAGCTTAAGCATAGTTTTCCTAGACTTGTACTCCACACATCATGCTATGTAACCTAAGTCCCCATCGGCCTTCTTGATCGCTTCTGTAAATACTCTGGGTGTAGATAATGACGAGTCTGCTATGACTCCTAAACTCTGGGTGTAGATAATGACGAGTCCACTATGACTCCTAAACTCTTCTTTTAAGTTGTATTTTCTAATTTCAAACTACCTTTTGTGTATTTTAAATCTAGCACTTTTATTCATAAACTTAATACAATAAATTTAATTAAATTGAACTTCATTAAAGCTAAAAACATACATTAACATTCCATTTATATGATTTCACTATACAGTATAGTCAAATTATTCTGTTCAGGTGTTTTGGCCACACCCATTGTTAACCGGAGCATAACCTCATGCATGTAACCATGCCATCTCCATTGACAAACGCTGGCAGTACAAAGGGTCATACTGAAGAGCTCAGTGTCTTTAAAAGTGTCACTGTCATAGGACACTTGTAGAACCATTCAAACTCACAGAGCAAGACTGCCACCTGCTGAAGTGCACAGTGCATAAAAATGTAGTGTTGAACCATTCACAACAGAGTAAATAACTGCCTCTTGAAGTAACATCACCACAAGAGCTGTGCTTTGAGATCTTTATGAAATGGGTTTCCATGGCTGAGCAGCTGTACACAAGCCTAAGATCACTATGAGGAATGCCAAGAATCGGCTCGAGTGGTGTAAAGTATGCCACCATCAGTCTCTACAGCAGTGAAAACGTGTTCTCTGGAGTGATGAATTATGCTTCACTATCTGGTGAATCTGGATTGGCAGGATTCCAGGAAAATACTACCGTTCAATCTGCATTGTGCCTACTGTAAAGTCTGGTGACAGGGACAATAGTCTGGGCCTGTTTTTCTGTTTTTAAGGGTTTGGGCTAGACCCCTTGGTTCTAGTGAAGGGTACTATTGATGCTACAAAATATACATATATTTTAGACCATTTAAAATTTTGAGTTTGAGAAGATATTTTCTATTCCAGCATGACTGTGCACAAACATAGGTGCATAAAGGCATGCAGGAACTCGATTGGCCTGCACGGAGCATATTGAAAACCTTTGGGATAAATCAGAATGCCGATCGAGTGCCTGGTCATCTCATCCAACATCAGTACCTGACCTCATAAATTCTGTTTTGGGGAATTGCCAAAAATTCCCACGGTCAGATTTAGACCTTTAGAGGCCCTAAGCACTTAGAAGATTTTGCCCTCATATATATTTAACCACCGCATGCGTGTACAATAATAAGAGGAATCTCTGTGTGTAAATTCAAAACACACAGCATTAAAAAACATTTATTTTGTTTCCATATAAAATTAATATGTTTTCAACGTATGATAATGGTATGCTATGTATTATCGTACATGCCATAAAATTATCATACACATACAATAATTATCGTACTTCTGGTAATGCTGTACTGAGACTCTCAGTGGGCGACTGAATGGGACAGCTGACATGAGCAAGACAAGAACCATCACATGAGCTTTGGTGGACCATGTGGCAGTTACCAGATTCAAATTTTGTTGTATTCCAAAGATTAATATATATCATTAATGTCTATTATTACTTTTATATTATTATTTTTATTCTAGTATATACAGTATATGTGTACATCATTTTTCCTTTTAATGTGAGAGCACCTTTTTGTGGAACCTGGTTCAGCTGCACTATTGACAGTTTTGCACCATATGGTCCATGGTAAACCTAGCAATGGAAAATGTTTGTGGTGGCCCCCTCCCCTTGATGCCCTAAGCATGTGCTTATTTTGCTTAATGGTTAATCCAGTCCTGCCTCTAAAATGGAAAGCCTTACCAGAAGAGTGGAGACTGTAATAGCTGCAAAAGATTGGGTGGGTACTACAAATTACAGTAATCCCTCCTCCATCGCGGGGGTTGCGTTCCAGAACCCCCCGCGAAAGGTGAAAATCCGCGAAGTAGAAACCATATGTTCATATGGTTATTTTTATATATTTTAAGCCCTTATAAACTCTCCCACACTATTATAAACATTTCCCGCAGAAATTATACAGCATAAACCCTTTGTATTCTCTTAGATATTAGGTAAGATTCGTTGAAATTATGTATGTAAACACAGTTTATATACAGTAAAACCTAAATATTATTTTAAAGATATCAAGCGTCTCCGATATCACATATGTTACAACCATTACGACAGACAGGCCACCAGCAATAAATACGTACAATGCAAGAAAAATTGTATACAGTAAAATGTGTGTACAGTGACACTAAACTATGTACATGTAATAAGTACTGTACGTAGATAATTAATTATGGTTACTCACCAACAATGACACGACAATTTGTCCGATAACGATGAGTTTAAATTTTACTGCACAACAAAGGATAGCGTTGCAGCTCTTCTAAAGGAGCCTCTTCAGGCAACGGTGTAGTACCACCGTTGTTCTTCTTCCAGCACTCATCAATCCAAATCCCTAAAGCAGATTCCATCCAGACTACTGCCTTATCACGTCCACTTGCAACTCGTTTTACGCCCTGGTTAAAGGACACTGCGGCCGTAGATCTTATATGCTTTTCCTCCTTTTTAAATAAAAAGAATCGTGGACTCATTGATGCCGTAATGGTGTCCTGCAGCGGTGTAGCTGTTCCCTTCCTTCAACATATCCAAAACTTTTACCTTTTCTGCAATCATTTGCATCTTCTGTTGGCGCTTGGACACGGCCCCTGAAGCAGTAGCAGGAGCACGTTAATGCTGAATGAGTGAGATGAGACTTCCTGGTTAATGCAGCACTCCGTCGCTGAGCCAATCAGCAGCACACAGGAACTTAACTGCGTGCTCTGATTGGGTAGCTTCTCAGCCATCCGCCAATAGCATCTCTTGTATGAAATCAACTGGGCAAACCAACTGAGGAAGCAAGTACCAGAAGTAAAAAGATCCATTGTCCGCAGAAACTCGCGAAGCAGCAGAAAATCCGTGTTATATATTTAGATATGCTTACAAATAAAATCCGCGATAGAGTGAAGCCGCGAAAGTCGAAGCGCGATATAGCGAGGGATTACTGTATAACATCTTGTTTTGGAATTGGATGTCCACAAACTTTTGGCCATATAGAATACCAAATGTATGCTTATATATTTATATTCATCATACTGTATGTTGGGTGGCACAGTGGCTAGCGCTGCTGCTTCGGGGTTGCTTCCCGGGTCCTCCCTGTGTGGAATTTGCATGTTCTCCCCATGTCTGCGTGGATTTCCTCCGGGTACTCCGGTTCCACCCACAGTCCAAAGACATGTGGGTTAGGTGCATTGGCGGTTCTAAATTGTCCCTAGTGTGTGCTTGTTGTGTGTGTGTGTGTGTGTGCGAGCCCTGTGGTGGGCTGGCGCCCTGCCCGGGGTTTGTTTCCTGCCTTGCGCCCTGTGTTGGCTGGGATTGGCTCCAGCAGACCCCCGTGACCCTGTATTTAGGATATAGTGGGTTGGATAATGGATGAATGGATACTGTATGTCTCTACTTGTAAGCACAGGACAACAGAAAATGCTTTAGTCATATCTAAAGGTAAATTATTCATAGTTTAAACCAAGTTCAAAACATCAACTCTTCAACATCTCAACATCTACTACCTCCATGAATAAGGGAACAAAAACAATTTTGTAAAGAAACTTAGTATGGATTTGAAAACTGCAGTTTGATCTACAGTAATTCATTGTGTTTCTGATTGCGGTAAAAACAATTTGTCAAGTGAATTGTTTCTGATGAATTATCAGAACACACAGCTTAGAACCAGGATTGTCCAAGTAACAGCATAATGTCGCACTGAGATACGCTTGTTTACAGTGGCAAACTGATGTATTTTAAATATGCACATTTGTTAAAAAATATTTGACAGTATGCAAGGTATATACCGTACTCTTAAAACATCAAATCTAAATAAACTTTAAAATATCGTGATCTAACTGACTGAAAACAGAAATGTTGTTTCTCATTCACAAGACTGACAGTTTTACTGTTGCTCTGAGGCGGAAATGTAAACAAAACAAAAGAAAAAAAAAAGCAAAACTGCCGGAACAAAAGAACAAAACAGTGTAAAATCCTATGAAAGTGTGAAAATATTTTTTTGTTTCTCCTGCCTTAAGTTATTTAACATTAAGAAATAATTTTACATTTATTTTGAGAAAATTAAGATCAGTTTCCTATTTCAAGCAGTAACTTCTGGGCATCCTTGCCATGATAAGCTGCATCCTATCATCCAGCTTTAGGTTGTTGCCCTTTTGAGTACTATCTTGAAGTTGTACTTTTGTTCCAGTCATTCTGTAAATTCTTTCATATTAGTGTGTTCATATCATATTTCAATCGGCAGAAAGCTCTCTTCATAGTAGCAGTCTTTAAACCTTTTTAAGTAGCCTCTGTTACCTTAATATTTTTGAATTCAAGGAACATCTTACATTGCCTTTCTAAATCCTCTTTAGTCACACTTGTAGCTCTTTTCTACTCTTTTTTTTAAATTTCAGTGCTACTCCAAGATTTTGTTTCTCACTCTTGGTGGCTTCCAAGTAATATTGTAATATTTCAGACATTCCTGTTTTATCACCAGTTTGTATGGCTTTGCATCTCATAGAAAGTACTCATTTACTCAAATTTTATACATTACATCCTGCTAGAATTCAAAGACCTATCATATATTTACATTTTATAATTAACTTTTTTACTATATGAGTAAAAAGGTCACCCACCAGCCATGATGAAAATTCCAAATTAATTCATTTTTTCAATAAATTAGAAAATTACTGTTAATGCAGTTTGATGCCAAGTTCACGTTTGACATCAGCAAAAAAGTTGAAAAGTCTGCAGAATATTTTTAGCCTCTTACAGGAATATCAGCTATAGGTCCTCCAGCACAAACAAATGCTTAGCTTAACTTAACTATGTCTTAATAAATGGGTTATAGCCAAAGTAGGAGTAAAACTAGAGTTTTCAAATTTGAAATGAGCTAACCACAAAAAATGCCTACAATATAAAAATAATATTATACTAGACAGAGATTGGCCATGAACAGCAAAAGAGGGGATCTGAAACAGTTTGTGTGAAAGGAAAATAAATAAGAAACCACAGGACACTCCACTGCTTCCATGCCACTCCACACCCATTCCACATCCTTAAACTAAATCTTGCAGGCATATTGTTAGATTTTGTTTTATTATGTATTCCAAGACTTTTCATTACGTGGTTCATCAGAATCTTTTGTCCTTGGTTATGGCCAATTAGACTCATATTTTATTAAAAAGGTAGAGGAATTGCAGGACATGGTGTCCCCATTAGAACATCTTGCTCCAGGTTCTGAAGGCATTGCTACCCATTACTATATAGACTGTGCAGATGCAGGGTTGCTTTTTCAAAATGAGGCTGTTTTGTTGTGGTAAGGCCCTAGCGTGACCCTGTTTTCAGAACTTTCAAACTCTTTACTATGTATAACTTAACAGAATGCCCCAAATCCCATCTATAGCCCTTGTGTGTGTACTAATACCACTTTTACCACTTTACTCAGCCATTTTTAGGATTGACTGCTATTGTAGTTAAATACTTTCCCATTTCTTTATCATCTATAATCCCCATCACTTATACAGAGTACTAGAATAAGCAGGAGAAAAAGTTACATTTTTTACTCTTAAATTTGCAATTGTATGCAGAGTAAAAGAAGTGTGACAGCAATATGAATACAATCTAGATAATCAGTTCACCTTGCTTGCTTATTCTACCAATGACTCTATCTCTTAATATGTTGATTCCTCTATGGTCAAACACGGACCTTGGATGGAATGGCAGAGACACTAGAATGCCTCTATAAGCCTGAAAGTTTCCATTTGTGATGGTTGACACTCCTCTTGCACCAGTCGGGGTGTATTGCATCAGCTCCCTCTCAGGCATGACTCAGCCTCCATTCCATACCTGGCCTTTCACGTCGGCCACCTGTAAATCCCCAGGCTGTCTCTTTGCTAAGGGAAGAGGTGCTTATGCTTGTAAAACGTATCCTTCTTCCAGAACCTCAAAACATCTGAGTATCAGATCTGCAGTTTCGCAATCAGAGGGGGTGTGGGTTATATAAAAAACACTCTTGCATGCAATCTGCTATTGCCAGTTTAATACAGAGCCTTAAACTCTACCACCACAAACTGCACACCCTAGAGCAGCACTTAGCAAAAGTTCATTTCTGATCTAGTAGGGTCACAAATGTGCCCGAGCAATGACTAATATATCTAGCTTCCCCTTAAGCATTATCATTTTTAAAATACAACTATGGCTCAAACATATTCGATAAAGACAATTTCATAAAATAATTAACACCATATATGCTAGATATTACCAATTTAACTTTCCAGTATAGAGGATAAAAAGACTGATTTATGACATGAAGTGGAAACTATTCCAATCCTGTTCTGTTATTGTGAAGGCCTGGCTTTAAGAGGAACCAGTTACAGCCCTTGAGATCGCTCCTCAAAACATTCAGTGCTGTGTAATGGAGATGGTTAGTACCTGATGTTCCTTGGCTTACAGATATCCAGCAACCATCAGGATTGACTGACTGACTAACTGACTAACTAACAATCTATCATACTGTATATCATATGTATCATAGTGCTCACTCTGTTTCCTCTCACCACCAGAGCATTTCATTCAGTGCAGTGACCTCAGTTACAAAGATGAACTAATTCCAATCAATGCTTTCAGTCCTTCCTCATCCTCCTCCTCCAGAGAAGGAGCATTTCTACTGAATTTACATGTTTCACAAAGTGCTCCTTCAACATGTTGAAAATGTCACCAGTCAAGATTAGCATTTGCCTGTCCTTACTGACATGTACGAGGGTAGTCATTCTGAAGGTGAGATTTGAATTAAGCCTGAACAGACGTATTTGCCAGCATTTACCAATATGCCCTCTCTAGCAATCTGGGGCTTTCTGATTTGTTCAGGGCTCACTTCATGTTTATAAGACAACTAGACATTAAGCCTATTACAATAATGGTCGCTAGAACAGTAGTGTAAAGTAAAATAATAATAAAAATAAAATAGAAATGTATATGACAATATAGTAAGTATAATTAATATTGCCTTAGTGTAAAACTTTGTAACAATCTGTAATACACAATATCCGAAGAAGATATTTAGGAAAAATTTTTTATTTTTTTACCTCATGAAATTTTTCTATAAAATTTCATTATAGACAACATTTCTTGTAAATATTCTGTCTGAGTTCGGCAATAGTTCAGGCCTTGTTCAGGACCATCTACAACCTTGACAACAACATCTTGAAAACTTCTAACTCTTGATAATGCAACATATAACTGACCGTGGCTGAATACTGGTTCTGGCAAGTAAATGCCAACTTTTTCTAAGGTTTGCCCCTGAGCTTTATTAATTGTTATGGCAAAGGCTAATGTAACTGGAAATTGTCACCTTCTTAAGGTAAAGGGTAAATTAGTAGAGGATGGGGCCAAATCAATACGGGGAATAAAGACAATGTTCCCTTCAGCTGAACCTGTTATTATTTGAGCAATGATGAGGTTTCTTTTCAAGTTTTTAACAAAGAGGCAGGTTCCATTGCACAGTTCTCTTTTAGTGTTTATATTCCTAAGGAGCATAATTATTGCTCCCTTTTTAAGGTTCAGTTTATGCCTCGGCATTCCTGTTGGAGTTAGCTCATTAAGAAACTCAATAGGATAGTTCTGCATATCTTCCTCAGTTGAGTCATCATTTGAGTTTGAGCTGAGGAATGTCACAGTATCTCCTTCCAAAATGTTTAGGACCTCTTCATTTATGGTATTAACATCAGAGTTCTTTGGGCAAAGAATAGATTTTTTTTGCTATCTTTGAGACTTCGGCAACAGGAATTCTTTCTCCAAATAAGTCTTTGACGATATCTCCTGTGCATAAAATTTTTGAAGGGATTTCATGTCTTCAAGCAAACCGTCAATGTGTGGTGTATCACCATTGCCAACTTGGATCAACCAATTGCTGATTCAGTGTCGACTGAACGGATATTGTTTGTATGGTTAAGTACTTGGAAGTTTTGCCACAGTTTATTATACTTTATACATGCTTCGACAATTTTTGTCCGGTCACCATGAGGAACCACGGGAAGTGTTTGCCAAAAATCTCCACCAAGTAAGAAAAGTTTTCCTCCAAAGGGTTTGTGGTTATCCATTATTTGTTTGAGCAGTGTGTCGACCACTGCAGGAGCTATAGAGGGGGCCATAGTACACTTATCCCAAATGAGTACTGTAGATGATCTCAAATTTTCATCATCAGCAGAATTGAGGCGCATATTTGATATTTAGTTCTCAAGTATCAGAACAGGTAATTTGAACTGAGAGTGGTATGTTCTTCCACCTTCAAGAAGATTGGCTGCTATACCTGTGGAGGCTACAGGGAGTGCAATGTTACCTTCTCCACGAACTGTGCTGAGAAGGGTTTTGTAAAGATAGGTTTTGCCACTACCTCCTGGACCATCCAAGAAAAAACAACAGTGGCAAAGTTTGTAATTTTTGCTTGCAGACAATATTTTTTGTAAAGCTGATTTTTGTTCTCCGTTTAATGTTTTCTCCATTTGTTCAGCTGTGTGTTTTTGAAATCACTTGTCATATGTATTTGAAAGTAGATCAGTATTTGGCATTGTGGAAGGAAATCCAAAATCTTCACAGTTTTTACCATGTAGTAGCAGAATGTTGGATATTTCTTTAAGTGCGATGTTACAACATATTGTGCAATCATCATTGTGTTGTTTATGTTTGTGAACTAAATCCTCAATGAGGTATTTCTCATATTTTAGGAAAAGGTCATTCATATTTTGTAATGGTTTAAAAAACGCAAATATATGCAAATAATTTCCTAACTTGTTTAGGTATTGTGAATTGGACAGCATCTTCCATAGTGTTTTCCCACACTTGATCATCGTTAATAAGTCCTTCAGCTTTTGCACCCTCTTGGAAAGTGGGATAGACATTTCCACGTACTGTCCTCAGATCTTCAAAGGATACTGCACCCAGAACATGCAGCAATAGTAGACGCAGGCAGTAGTGCTCTGTATCTGATGTAAAATTGACAGAATACATTCGTCCAACAACTTTTTCTGCACCACGTTGACGTAATTTCCAACTACAATTTTCAGCAAAGGAATGTCAGAATATAATATGTTCTTGCTTTGTCATTTTGTTGATTTAATTTGAACCAAGCTGTCAATTGAGTATCACGGTGTGAAGCTTTCTGTACCGCTGTGGTAATGTCATTTGGGTTGAAAAACACTAATTGTTCTTCAGGCAGACGCACTGGTAATCAGTGGATGGTATGTGATTGATAATGCATTTCAAACCCATTCAAACGCCATGCTGCCTCTGGAGCGCTGACATACCTTGAATTAATAAAGGTCTTAATTTCATTGTGATTCAAAGTACCTTGTTCTTGAATGACAACATTAGCACAATCATGATCTTTGTACACATATTTAAAAAGGTATTTGACGCTTTTCACTGATGCGCAAACTTCAACATTAATGTGGCAATTGTACTTCAAGGCTAGGTAAGGATTATATGGTACACCCTAACTGTTATCAATTTTCTTTCCGTTAAGAATTATACTTTGGCCTGTATTTCTTCTCTTGTACTTTGGATAGCCATTGCTGTTAGCAATAGTTTTTATTTGGAATTCCTTCGGGAAATCTTTAGAGCATTTGTCATTTGTCATACATGAAGAATTAGGATTGAGTGCTCCACATGGTCCATGAATCATATGTTTTGTTACAATTGCATGTAAGCGAGGAGTGATTTCTATATTAGGGATTTCAGCAGAGACAATTTTATCTATCAGTTCTTCATTTTTTGGTTTACAGCTTTCTTTAAGAATGAGAAGTATGTGAGCGTGTGGTAAACCTCTCTTTTGAAATTCTATCATGTAGACCATTGCTTTTAGGACTCCAAAAATATGTTTTTTTACAGATATCATCGATTAGAGCTTTCAGTTTTAGGTGAAATACTCTTGCAACCAAATGTGGTTGTCCATCAACAGTTTGACTATGTTGTAGGTTATTTATAATCTCTTCCCATTTGGGATTGCATGTCATTGTAACAAAAAGATCAGGTTTTTCCATATTTTCTGACAATTGCCATAGCATCTTGATAATTTTGTAGCATGTTTCTGGGGCTACCTGCAAATGAAGAAGGCAAAATATACATTTTTCCAGGACTCAGGCCTGCTTCATTAAGTAAATGATCCATTAATCCTGAATATTTTTCAACGCACAATTTAGGCTGATTTTGACATATATAATTGAGTCTGTTAGCTTCTGTTTTTACATATGCATCAACTATATATTGCTGTGTAAGGCAGCCAGCATTTAAGAAGGGGTTAAAATCCTCTCTGTTGGAAAGACGGTAACTGTAGTATTGCATTTGAGTGACTCAAACTCTAGGATTGCATGACTGGTTTGCTAAAGTTAATAAAGCTTGTGGGCTCTTTTGCAAAGGTATGTCAATTCCCCAGTTTTGATCCCCATAGCGGAATAACAATGGGTAAACCATGGGTTCCAAATTAGGATCAAGGACACTAATTCTTTGTGTTATTCTTTGGTTTGTATTATATTCAGTTGGTTTGCAGTGTATAAGAAGATCTCTTTCAAGTGGTGGTTCTCCATCATCATTTTGAAAAACAAAAGCAACCTCATTATATTTAGGTGCGTTATAGTGCCTTTGGTCATTTTTGCGATCTTGTACTATTGTCATGGACACTTCCTTAATAACACTGCCGGTTTTGGTGGCATCCTCTTCATATTCTTTTTCAACTTGGTACAACATTTTGCAGGCCTCTGCAAAAGGATTGAATTGCGCCATAAATGTACTTAATGTTTGCATAAGCTCTGAATTTATTCCTGAGTTGGCAGAAATTTGCATTCTTTGCTCTGCAGCTTCAGAGGGATCTAAAATATATAATTGTGCAAACTGTCTGTTTTGGTCCTGTTGAGGATGCAGTGTTCCTGCTCTGTGACAAATCGAACCGTGGATTCGGAAACAGTATGGCCCATAGCCAGGAGGCAGAGTAATGTTAGCTCCCATAGATGCAAATGCCAGAGCACTATTTATTGACCTTATATTTTCCATGAAATATTTGCTGTAATGATGCTGACCTGTCATGAGCTGTTGTATGAAAGGATTTGTTTGAAGTGGTTGAAGATTTACTTTTTCCTTTTGAGCAACACTGTGTACATTTTTGATCAGATGGTCTTTCTGCTTCAAAATGTTTTGCTTGACAAAAGTTGCATATGTGATTTAAATCTCCACATGTGTGGGGTATGATGTTACCCTCATTAATATTCACCATATCATTTATAAGTGCCATTGTTTTTATTGTGGCCCTTGATTCTTTTGTTTCCACTCATTTACTCCGGGCCAGTCTCTGTAATTGTGCATGTCGCAGACGCTGTAATTCTCATTCTTCTGGAGTAAGACTCTCCTAGCTTTTTGTCTTTCGGCATCTCTGTTATGTTTTTGTCTTTCTCTTATGTCATTTATCCTCTCCTCTGTGGCTGTTGATTGATGTGTTGTGTGTGTCTGAAGATCTCTTATCCTGCCTCTTTTTATTTTAGCTTGTTGCTGATGCAGTGATTTTCATTCATCCTTCTGAGTTTTTCTGTTTTAGCGTTTTTCTGTCGCTTATTTTCTTTTTCTTCAATCGATTTATTTGCTCGTATTTTTCTTTGTCTTTCAGCCTCTCTTTTGTTGATATTTACTTGCTGAGCTGACCGTTCTTCCATTAGATGTTCCTTATTTAGGATTTGATTGTCTGTGTCTTTTGTCTTACTTGACATGTCCTTTTTTTGGGTGGCATGTTGTTAGTAGATAGTCACAGTAATATAGGCTTGTACATCCGTAATATTTTCTGTGACAGTAATACTGGCTTGTATGTGGCTGTAATATGCGTCCCTGTATTTTGTGCCTTTAATTTTCTCTCGCAGTACGGATTTTATGTGTGCGAAAATAAATCTACTTTTAAAAGTCATCCTATTGTAATATCATGAAAATTCGCATATTTTGTAAAACCGCGCAATATTTAATAGGTCCGGCCCTTTCTGTCTTGTGTGACGCGTCAGGCGGCCTTTGAAGCATCTGCTCTGAAGCATTGCACCGTGCCCCCGGGCATCCACACTTCACCAGAAGACACACACACACGGACACATGGATGCACACAGGGGTTTTATTAAAGAGGATGCATTACCAAGTGCTGATCTGTTGACATCTGTTTGCCCAGTGTGAGGGACAGCCGGGACACCTCCGCATGGGATGGAGCGGGGCATTTTCTCACCCACATTGCTAGATGTCAGCCTCCCAGCTTGTGGCAGTTTTCTCTCATGGTGTCATGAGAATTGGAGTTCTTTGACTCAGCCCTGTTGGGTGCCGTGGGCTTTGTGCCCATTCTGTGGTAGTGGGGGGATGGAATAGCAGGCTACTTGCTGCTCGTCTTTATTGGCACATTTACAGGACAAAAGACGCTGACAGAGAGGTGCGATGGGATTTAAGGTGGGCCGGATCTACAAGTTTTTTCGTAGGCTCTGGTAATTCTAGTGTTAATCTTCTTTAATCATTAGTATTTTACAATTATTATTATTATTATTAGTATTATACAAAAGAAGTGATTGTCTCTTAAAGGAAACGCTACCTCAGTTATATGCAGATGCCGCTGCATTCACTGTTTAAAGCTGCACAGGAGTCAATGCTGGCGGCTGGTCCTTCCTCTGCTTACCTGGTGCCACCCTACATAATTCTTTTTGTCTTTTCCTTTACTTAGTTGTAATATGTGGATAGAAGAATGCATTTGCATTTCTGCTTGTGATAAAAGTGATTGCATTATGTGTTGGCCTACTCCAAATGCGGGCTGTGTGGTCTATCACCAATGCATTTACAGTAGGCTTTTTTAAGGAGGTTAGATGCCATTGATGATGATGATGATGCAAGTAATAATGCTGGTGTAAACTGATATACTTTGCTTTAGCAACAAATTACTGCCTGTACCCACACTGCCACTTTCTCTTTACTTGATGTGGTTATCAAGGCACACTTTACAGGTAGTCTGCCAAATCCCAAGGCTTCACAGTGGTGCTATTTAGCTGAACGTCCTTCTTTCTTTGTTTTCTCTATGTGCAAGGCCATAGTTTTAATTTTGTTTTATTACTGTTTCCTTTTCAGCAAGAGTGTCCTTACTATTCTCTTCCATCCTTATTTTGTCATTGGTTTGATGCAGATTTTGGATACATAGAGCACATTTTTCTTTACATTTCTTCCTTTTATTTTTTAAGCACAGTGGACTACCATTAGGAGTGGTCTGAGGATTGTTTATGTACCCATTAGAAATTCTCAAAATGGGAGGAATCAAAATATTCAAAGGCTGATCACTGAACTGGTCAGTTTACACTTTGCAATCTTAGCATTTCTTGAATTGTGTATTTAATATAGATATTATGCCTGTTTTATATTATGATTACTATTATTATTGTATCTTAAGTGTTATTGTGAACAATTTATGAAATTTGTAAAAAAATATACAAAACCCTGATGACACAGCCTTTTTAATTAAACATGTTGTAGTGACCTCACTGTAAAGTTCGAGAAGGAAGACAGAGCAGGACAAAGAAGTGAAAGCAAATAAATTTACTTGGAACCACCTTAGTAGAATACACAAATGTAAACCAAAACAAACACTATTGAACTAGAACTATTAACAATGATATATGAACTTCTCATTGTCATGGCCATGACAGACATTGTAAATGAGAAAGAGAAAAAAAAACTGTGGTTCCCTCCCAGAATCCATTTTCCTTACTAGCTCATCCCAAGTATGCATCACTGCATCCAGGAGCCGAATGTCGAGTAGGAGGGGACATACTTGACAGGTAGGATGAAGTTTTCAAAATAAAAGTCTGTCATGAATACTCTGATTTTACAGCTTATGCTACATTTAATAGAGAAAATATACCATTTAAATAGAATTGACAAGGTAAACAGCAAGAAGAGTTAAGCCATGCTACCAAAATACAGTTCTAGACCAAGAACTGCCAGCCTAAGGATATGTTGAGTTCAAGCTGTCATTTTTTAAACTTCACTTCATGCTAAGATTTTTTTCAGTCTCCATTGCATACTGTAGTCAGGTTTTAATGGCGATTTCAAGGGTATGCTCTAGTGTCACAATCACTAGCTCAGATTTTATTCTTAAATTCATGTCATCAGAACCCCAACAGCGGCTGCCTGGTGCACAGCAATCACAGCCGCCTGCTGTTCAAGAGCACTGGGTTTGCTTACTGGTGCTTTTCAGTTTTTAGTTCACATTCTGGATTTTTATTGTCACTTTCAGGCCGTCACATTTTCCTCATTCTATGCTCTCAACATTTAGTGTTCATTTCATGCCTTCACTTTCTCTTCATTCTACTTTCTCACTTTTTACTCTTCATTTCATTCTTGACATTTTTAATCTTCACTTCTGGCCGTCACTGATCTTGCCCAGAAAGGATGCAGTGGCATTCACCTACCTATTCTTATTGCTTGCTGTTTGGCTTGCCTCAACTCTCTATTAATAGTACTGTTCATGACTCCAATATGTCACATTATTTGAATATCGAGCAGTCCTGATACATGCGAGCAAGCAACATCCAAGTAAACAAGTGCTTTGGTTTTCAACTTGAAGATGCAATACACTTTGCAGATCATTCTTCCCTTTAAAGGGGAACAGCATTTGAATTACCTGAACAATTTGTACTGTCAGCCTGAGCTACCAGGTGGCCAAAACATCTGGTGTGTTATTCTACTTTTTACATGTGAATCAATAGCTCATGTAAGAATAAAGACAAAAAAAAAAGCCACAATAAATGTATTTATTTATTTTAACATACTGTATTTTTTACACAGGCAAATCTAGTGCTGGAATTTCAAGCCAGCAGTTCGGCCCTGTGTGTCAGGCAGCATGGGCAATGGCAAGAAATTTCCTATTCACTTTGCGTCATGAGCAATCAGATGTTAACAAGCAATAAATCCCTCGTACTCGATACTGTAGTACCTTCCACCTGACATTGGGCTCCTGGCTGCAGAGATACCTTTCTTGCTCATTCAACCACTCATCCCCTGCCTTCCTGTTGTCACCCGAACCATCTAGAAATCCCTGCCTCTGATCTCAACTCTTTCATTCATGGTACCATCCCTTTTCTTCCATGCAATGTCAATCATTTTCCTGATGGCAGTCCTCCATGCCATTCACAGCCCTCCATGCTAGGTTCAACAGTTCTTAAGGTGTCAGGCTTCGGCCCAACAGGGATTCTACAATATTGTTATTTACTTTTTAAAGCTGGTATTCTCTTTTGTAAAATTAAAGTACCATCAATCAGTTATCCTATCCATGTTGTACTGTTATGTTTAAATATTATTTGAATTTACAGAATTTTTAAATATAATCAGTTGCTAAAATGCTAACTCAAATTTATATTCATTTACTGAACCTAATGTCTGTAGTAAACTGCTAGTGTTTTTTGGCATTATTTATTAATAAGGATAGAGGGGATAGGACAGGGGGCATTTACAGTTTTGCCTAGGGTAGCAAAAATGGTAGAGATGACCCAGGAACTGATGTTATATTTTCCAGTAAAAGTTGATTTTTGATCTATGGCTGCTGGTATATTTCCTAACATGAGAAGACAGTTGCAAAACATGTGATGAAAAGAGAGGTACCAATATTTCTTGTTAGTAAAGAATATGTGATGGGAGTTGATTGTTAAGATCTTCCTGTCCCGCTCTACAAGAAATTCAAGGATTGTGGCAACTCAGGTGTAAGAATCATTAAAGCACATGTGCCCCTCCACCACATAGAGGTAGGAAAGGTTGTTTTAATATACAGTATAAAGCATAAAAAGCTGATATCAGCAATGTTTACATTTCCAAAAGATATTTCAGGACTTCTTCTTTCCATTTTTTTAGTATATGGACCTTACTTAAAAGTATTTTTACAGCAAAACATACTGCAAATTTAGCCACTTAGTCCTGAACAGGGTTACAGGAGCCCATCCAAGCTAGCACATGGCACAAAAAGGAACAAACCCTGGACAGGGTGCAACTCCATCGCAGGGCAAATACACACACACACACATGGGCCAATTTAGGATCACCAATCCACTTAACCTGCATGACTTTGGACTGTGGGAAGAAACCCACTCAGACACAGGGAGAACATACCGACTCCATGTACGGAGGACCCGAGACGTGAACCCTGATTTCCTGACTGCAAGGAAGCAGGGCTACCACTGCACCACCCTTTACACATGAGTAATTTCTATTTATTAGTAACATGTTATAATGTTGAAGATGGTTTGAGAAATCTGTAAAAGGTTATATGATGCTAGTGATGAAAATGGGCACTTTGGAATTACAATTTTATTGCCCACTGACTTGTGACTTGATGATGTTGCATTGTTGCGTTTTTCTCTACACTAGGGGGCTTTGCTCCCTGCTCGCCGACCCCCAGGTGGGCGCTATGCACTAGCCACTTTGCGGCTCTGCCCCTTGTGTATGGGGAAGAGGATATACAATTTAAACAGATTATTTTCATGGGAATTGTTATATATGCATAATAGACCTAAAGATTTTACATTTCAGCGAGTAATTAACCATAGTAAAAAATAGTAAAACATAATAAATTGAAAGAAAATTATGTTTGATGTTGCGTTAGAGGTATTAGTTGCCATATACATTTTCGCTCTGTTTGGCTTTGAAATTAACACAGTAATGCTTTTTAAATGTATAATTATACTGTAAACCTTTAGTAAAAACAATATTTGGAATTAACTTTTCATCAATATCACATTGAATTTTGATTCCGTATTTGGAGTTACATTGTGACAACACAATGCATAACTGCCTGTGAGTGAATATCGCTCGTTTCTCTCTAATAAATAAACCAACTTTTTCAAATGTTTGTCCCTGTGATTTGTTAATTGTCATAGCAAAAGCTATTCTAACGGGGAACTGTAAATGTTTTAATACGAATGACATATCAAGATCTCCTCTGGTGTCTAATGTTATCTGTGGAAGATGTACTACATTACCTTCCTTGTCGCCTGTTAAAATTTTACATGTCAAACCTATTCTGAATACAACTAATCTCATCCTATTGCATAGCCCATCACTCATACCTAAATTACGCAATAACATTACGATACATCCTTCTTTCAACAGTTCTTTGGCCGGTGGAAGACCAGACAGTGTTAACGGTTGTAGATATTCTACGGGATATGTAAGTTGATGTTTTCATCTTCTGCACAATCACCACCAACTGTTTCAAGCATAGTCTATTGATACGCATTTAACTAATTTGCCGTGTAACTGATCAACATTTTTTGTATTAATTCGTTTGACTTCATCGTTTCTCGGTGCTAGGATTGCCCATGTACTCATTTCTTCTGTTGATAACTCTTTGGAATGAAATTCTTCAATAAGATTTGGACATAATAAGCCTTCTTTTATAGGGAACTTAATGTGAGGAAAATGTAAAAATTTATAAGAGCTGAGAGCGCAGGAACTGTGTCTGACAAAAGAATTCACATGAATGAGAGGTGAGAGAACTATGGGCGTGGGCAGTTAACCGTAAATGGTTGAGAGGAGGGCGGGACTTGAAAAAATTCCTTGGCAATAGTCTTGCCTTGTCTCAAGATGTTCTTTTATAATAGAGAGATGTATTTTCTTTTTGCACTGGTCAACATCTGATTACTGTGAAGATGCCTATCTGAGAATTGTTTAAATCTGGATTCTACCCTTTATTCCCAAATGGTGTTTTCCATTTATTTTATTGATGCTTTTACTTAATGTTAAAAACAAAATTGTTTCTGTATAACTATCATGTGAGACTGACAGACTACAAGATTTGTTCAGGGACACAGAGACAATCAGCAGTGGGAATCTATATCTACTGTACATATAAAATTAATATAAAATTGTAAAAGTTGTCTGTCTGCCATGAAAAAACCCACACACCCCTGGCCTTTGAAGCTTGATCTTGGTCTTAATCGACAATTTATGTTGTGACACACACAACACAATAAATTTGGCGTCCAGCTCACAACAGCTACAAAATGTTGCTTTGCCTCCTTCTTATGCCTGATGCAGACACCGCAGTGCACCTGACCTGACAGAATATGCACAACTGAAAAATTCTGTTTTGGCACAACATACACAGCCATGCATACACCACTTGCAGCAAAGGCCTTGAAGATGCAGTCCACAGTGGCAGTGAGTTATACAGTGATCCCTCGCTATATCGCGCTTCGCCTTTCGCGGCTTCACTCCATCGCGGATTTTATATGTAAGCATATTTAAATATATATCGCGGATTTTTTGCTGGTTCGCGGATTTCTGCGGACAATGGGTCTTTTAATTTCTGGTACATGCTTCCTCAGTTGGTTTGCCCAGTTGATTTCATACAAGGGACGCTATTGGCAGATGGCTGAGAAGAAACCCAACTTACTTTTCTCTCTCTCGCTCTTGCGCTGACTTTCTCTGATCCTGATGTAAGGGGATTGAGCAGGGGGGCTGTTCACACACCTAGACGATACAGATGCTCGTCTAAAAATGCTGAAAGATTATCTTCACGTTGCTACCTTCTGTGCAGCTGCTTCGTGAAGCGACATGCTGCACGGTGCTTCGCATTCTTAAAAGCTCAAAGGGCACGTATTGATTTTTGACTGTTTGTTTTTCTCTGTCTCTCTCTCTCTTTGTCTGCTCCTGACGGAGGGGGTGTGAGCTGCCGCCTTCAACAGCTTTGTGCCGCAGTGCTTCGCATACTTAAAAGCCAAACAGCCCTATTGATTTGTTTGCTTTCCTCTGTCTTTCTGACATTCTGTGCTCCTGACGCGCACTCCTTTGAAGAGGAAGATATGTTTGCATTCTTTTAATTGTGAGATGGAACTGTCATCTCTGTCTTGTCATGGAGCACAGTTTATACTTTTGAAAAAGAGACAAATGTTTGTTTGCAGTGTTTGAATAACATTCCTGTCTCTCTACAACCTCCTGTGTTTCTGCGCAAATCTGTGACCCAAGCATGACAATATAAAAATAACCATATAAACATATGGTTTCTACTTCGCGGATTTTCTTATTTCGCGGGTGGCTCTGGAACGCAACCCCCGCGATGGAGGAGGGATTACTGTAGTTTCGACATGACATGCACACACCCCCTCACACCACTGGCAACGAAAGCCAGTCAACTACAGCTGAATGATCACACTAAACAACCATAGCAACACAAGATCATTACAATAAACTTGGTGGGGTGACCAAGACTGCTGTGTTACATTACAAGTACATGCACCACTTCCTCTGAAAGGACAGGAAATGCACCGACAGGTGCTGATGGCGACCTGCACTGCACAGGCCAGCTGATCCTCTTCATCACTCACATGAAGTTCTTACTGCCTTATATTCATGAACAAGGTGACGGCACCCTTCACAGTGTGATATGGGTTCCAGTATCTCCTGATGGCTACATCTTCACAAACTCACTGTGACACGCAGTGAACAACTACATCTTTTTGTGTCATCGTGGGTTGGGTTTAGTCACCTTACAGTGACAGCGACACGTTACCCATTTTATTTGCAGCTGGATCATTGTCTGAGAAACGTATGAGTCCAAAAGTGGCTTATGCGCCCCTAAGACCGAATGGAACAGAATAATAATGAATTTTTCTATAGCTCACAGAGATGCTGCTGTTTATAATGTAATAAAAAGAGACCAATGGAAGATGGCACATTTCAGTGGGTAAAACTAATAAGTTACTTTTACTTTTTTTTGGTGGTAGACATTTATTCAAAATTATTTATGCAGTTTACTAATTTTAGATTTTAATGTCAAAATGATGTTGTTTGTTGCTTTGAATTAAGCAACTCTGTTTCACCTTTATAATATTACTGAATACTGCTATTGGTGACGTTCTGTACTACAGAGCTCTGCAGCAGTCGCTTCCAAACCATTCACTTCCCTCCCTACCCACCTACTGTTGGTCCTTTCCTCAGTCCTCATGCCCAAATACTTACAAACAGAAGGCAACTTTAACTCTTTGAGGGCTGAATATTTTTTCCAAAAAACATAATTTCTGAAAAGCAATGGTTTCACACAGAAATCAACATAAAACGTCTGTTGCTGCATGCCGTAGGCTGCCAGTTGGCCAAGAATGTGCGGCAGGCTTGCTACCAATCTGTCTTTGCGTGGCTGTGGCAGTATCAGCACCAGTCATGGTCGTGCTTTGCAATCTGGTTTCTACCTCTTATCATTGTTAAGTGACAGTTCTCCTGGCTGAACATTGCCATAGGCGTGTCAGCTATATGAACCTGTTCAGCACCACGATTAGCTGGGGACCAATCAGCTGAAGCTGGAACCTCACATTCGTTTTCGATCACTTGTATCAAAACCGGAATCCGACAAGTCATAGTCCAGTTCAGAGATGATAGGCAAAACTTCGTCCACAGAGTATTTTGCTTTACGCATTTGCTTTGATCTCTTGCCAGATGTCAGTGCCATTTTTGCTCTTGTTTGCGCCTTGCTACTCACACGAGCGCAGCAAATCTCAGTCAAACCAATGAAGCTAACTTTCTTTCTAGCAATGAGTGTCCAACTAAAATATAACGGTTGGTTTTGTCACAGTTTACAGTTGATTACCATCGTCAACTCCTCCTTTTGACAAGAGTTGACACCAGCCCTGAAAGAGTTAAAAAGAATACAAACTACAAACACACACAGATGTCATACGCCTTCAATAAGTTAAAAAGTACTTCTTCTTTTCTCCAATGACATTATAACATGCAGTACTTCAAGCTTTTGGTTTAATGTTTCATCACATTCTTGCATTGGTTAGTCTTTGTGTTTTCCATGCTGTTTTTTGACTTGCACATTGCACCACCTCATTTTCCATTTTCTTTTATTTGAGGACTGGACAAACACATACACACTATCAACAGTTCCTTATTTTTTGACATAAACTGAAGCCTCTATGATCATCCGCCTCATTTTCCATTTTCTTTTATTTGAGGACTGGACAAACACATACACACTATCAAAAGCTCTTTATTTTTTGACATAAACTGAAGCCTCTATGATCATCCGCCTCATTTTCCATTTTCTTTTATTTGAGGGCTGGACAAACACATTCACACTATCAACAGCTCCTTATTTTTTGACATAAACTGAAGCCTCTATGTTCATAT